>NC_083419.1:75026453-75080035 GCF_020745735.1 Hemiscyllium ocellatum
ATATAATGCGCTTATTGTAAATTCATGAAAATTACAACTGCTGAATATGTTTAAAGCAATTTTTCTGATAATAAAAAGATAATTAGAATGCTTATCACCAAAAAAAATTATTCACTTTGACTATTCAGCTGCAGGCAGCTCCCCTTCCTTCCACAAATGTACAACTTCCAACACTTCAAAATGTACTCTGATTGATAAAGGATAGAACAAACACATGTACGTTTTTTTTCTCGTGTTTACAAAAAAAGTCACGAATTTGAATATTTTTAGCTTTAAAATATTTAACCCTTGCTGAGATCAGAAATACGATAAACCTTCACGTTGAAGAAAAATGTAATCAAATCAAATCAAAATATACATCGATATTCACAATAATTGGGAGATTGAACACTGCAATATCTTTCCATCAGTTGATGTACCGAGCCATAATTCCACTTTTATATCCCTTACTGGATTGATCAGTTATTAGATATTAGCAATAACTAAATTATTAATATGCTGTCAGTGAACTGAATATTAAAGAGAAATCTCACATTGCTGTTTGAACATACAATGTGCTGAAATAAACAGTAATTATTGGCGAAATGTCATTAGATATCTCTTAATCGATGAGGCTATGGTTACTTTGATTGCTGAAATGAGTGGCATTCAGATATTTCCAATGAGCATTGGATGGAAAATCGCTCTTTTTGGTATAGACGTAAAAAAATGTTTTATTGGAGTATTGTCAATAAGAAATATAGGATTAAATTATGATGTGCATCTCACCTTACCAAATATTTTCATGTTTTCTAAAAGGTTTCTAGTCCAATCATCAGTTTAAAAGGGGTCATTTTGGTTCAGCAGATCAGTAACTGCAAACATTTTCAACACATCTCCATCAAATCTGATAATTTAGAAAAAAAATACCAAAGCATTACCTGTGTAAATGACAAAATATATCTTTAGCTTAGAGTCAAGTTCATTCTCTACTTATTTTATTCCTATTTTTGACACCAGTGACTAAATATTGATTAGATTAAATGTCATATGTGTTAGACATGAATTTTCTCTCAAAGATCTGTGCAACACAGGAATGGGCCCTTTGGCCCATAACGTTGTGCGGAACATAATACAAAATAAACTCACCCCTTCTGTCTACCCTTGGTCCATATCCTTCCAAATTATCTAAATGAACATTTAAAAAGCCCTAATGTATCTGCCTCTACCACCAACCCTGGAAGTTCATTCCAGACACCTACCACTCCCTTTGTAAAAAAACAAATTGCCCCTCACATGCCCCTTGAACTGTCTCCCCTAACCTTAAACGCATGTCACTTACTTTTGACATTTCAACTCTGGGAAAAACATTTTGACAGTCAGCCCTATTTACGTATCTCCTGATTGAATAGACTTGCATCAATTCTTCCTCCATCCTCCGCTACTCCACAAAAAAACAACCTGAGTTTTTCTCATGTCTCCAAATCCAGGCAGCATCCTGGTAAATGCCCTCTGTACCCTCTCCAAAGCCACCATACCCGTCCTATAATGTGGCGAATAGGAGTGAATACAATACGTTAAGTATGCCTTAACCAAAGTCTTATAAAGTTACAACATGCCATCCTGACTCTTGTAATCAGTTCCCTGACCAATAAAGGCAAGCATGCCATTTGCCTTCCTGACCACCCTATCTACTTGCATGGTCACGTTCAGGGAGCCATGGTCTTGAACGCCAAGATCCCTTCGAACAACAAAACTGTTCAGGGTCCTGCCATTACCTACTTTTCCTTAATATTTGAGCTCCTAAAGTGAGACACCTCACAGTTGTATGGATTAAACTTTGCCTCTAATTTCTCTGCCCATATCTGCAATTTATCTTTTTCCTGCTGCATTCTTTGAAACCCTCTTCATTATCCATAACTGCACTGAACTTTGTATCGTCTGCAAACTTATTAACTCACCAAATTAGATTTTAATCCATGTCACTTACATATATTTGTCCCGCAAACAGAAGGGTTCCAGTGCAGATCCCTGTGGGAAAAAGACAGAAAATGAGGAAAATGCAGAATTCTTGAATAAATGAGGTTTCTTTCAATGACAAAACTATTCTGATGAATAATCTCTGAAGGTGTGATTTTTGTTTTGTAATTAACCCAATATTTTAATTCTCAGTTTACTGATCTTATTGACTATCTAGTACAAACTGCTTTGAAAATATTGAATCATTTTAAGTGTTGAGTTCTAACATTAATTATTCTTTAATTGTAATTTCAACTATCACACCATCATGAGAGTTGAATCTATTATTTCTTAGTGCCATTATCATGATGAAATATTTACTCTCGTTTCAGGTCAACTCACCTGCAATCAAACAAAGTTTCCTCACCCAACACTCATAGTAACTATCTCATTCTCTTTCATTTGAATTCTCAAAATAATTAAATGATTATTAATCAGTCTTATCAATTAAGAGGTGGCTAACTAGTTTTCACATCAATATTTCAGTTCTTTCCAACATCTTGCACAATTACATTGCAATAAGGGGTGTTCTCATCCTTCTTAAATTTGTTATCAGCTATTTTTGTTTCTGATTTCCAGTATCCACAGTTTTCTGTGTTCTTGTATTAATTGCATTTCATTTCAATGCTAACATTTCTATTTTTCCGATTATTACAATAAGAGCTAAGTCTTTTTCATGTTAAACATTATATTAATTTCACGTGTTTCTTGTGTATACAAACCAGAATTAACAAATGTTTGCTCTATTCTTTTACAATAAATCTTGAATTCTTAGAAATCACAATTTTGTGAAAATGAGGGAAATTATCTTTTGCTTAATAGTCACATTGAATGACTAATGCTTTATTTCCAAGTCATGTGCATTACAAAGCAGTTTAATTTTGAGTACATAAATAACTGCTTCAAACATATTTAATTACTTGATTATCATGAGATTTATATTTATTTCAGATCATTGTCGCTTCGTTACAACATTTTTAGAAATTACTAATTCCTTTTATCGGTCCATTACACACTGGAATTGTCTAATACAACCCAGTCTGATTATCACAATAAATATTTGAGCAGTTTTCCCTGTGAGTAACCACAGTAAGTATGTGATTATAGTCCTGCCCTTCTTGCATAGGAAGGGCTCTGGTAATGTCTGTCCTGAAAGACCAGGAGGTATGGGTTCAATTCCAACCTTCAACAGAGATGTGTCAAAGCACATCAGAGTTGATTAGAAAATATCTAAGTGTCTTCTGAATTGTTTTTCAATCCAACATTTTCTCAACTTGTATCCGTTGTTCATTGTAATGTTCACAATATCTTGAATTTATTTGCTTCCGGTCACTGACTAAACCATGAATGTTATTATGCTGCTTCTAAGTACCTCTCAACTTTTAATAACTTTGCAGTCATAAAGATTCTACAGTGTAAATTACATTTAAGGTAAGGGGGAAAGATTTAAAAGGGATCTGAGGGGCAACTTTTTTCACAATGTGTGTTTGGCTCACATGGAATGGGATATGAGAGGAAAGGCGTTGGCTGGTACAATTATAACATCTAAAAGAGTTTTGGACAGTTACATGGATAGAAAACGTCCAGAAGGATATGGAACAAAATGGGGCTAGTTTAGTTTAGGGAATCTGGCCGGGCTGCCTGAATGGCCTGTTTCCGTGCTGTATCAAGCTAGCATAGTACAATTCAAACTTGACTGCGATGGGTAAAGGAGAGAACAAATGGGTGTTGATTCGATTTTGTGTTCATAAAAAAGTGACATGAATTTTAAATAATTTTGTCACAAGAAATAGTTCACTCTTATTGTGATCAGAAATACAATGAATGTGAGCATTGAAGTCAAATATAATTAAAACAATTCAACTGTGTTTATATGGTTAAAATAAAAATTGATATTCACAATCATTGTGAGTTTGTACACTGCCATATCTTCACATTACTTCATGTACTGAGCCATTATTACACATTTATACCCCCTAATGAACGGAACAATAATTAGATGTTAGCAACACTTAGATTTTGAAAATCTATCAGTGCACCGTGAAGAAGGAGAAATTTCTGCAATTTTATCCTGATCGATGATCCAACATTTGTGTCTGAATCAGGAAGAAAGTAAGGAGATAACCAAAGTGAATATCAGAGTGACCACAAGATACAGTCCATGACATGTGATAGAAAAAGGAATTTGCATAATTTCATGGTTATTAATAATTAATAATTAATTCCCTCCGCAGCTACTGAAGCAGTCCAAGTCCAAGTACAACAAGATCTGGACAATATCCAGGTTTGGGCTGACAAGGGGCAAGTAACATACATCCCACACAAATGCAGGCAATGACCATCACGTATAAGAAATAACCTAACCACCATCCCTTGACATTCGATGGTGTTGCCATCATTGAACTCCCACTATCAACATCCTGGGAATAATCATTGATCAGAAACTGAATTGGCCTCACCACATAAACACGGTGGCTACAAGAGTAATTCAACTGCTGTCTCCTGAAAGCCTGTCCAACAGCTACCAGACACAAGTCAGGAGTGTGATGGAATACTCCCCACTTGCCTGGAATGTGCTGCCCTAACAACACTCAAGAAATTTGTTATCATCCAGAACAAAGCAGCCCGCTTGATTGGCACAGCATCCACAAGTATCCACCCCCCCTCCCCCACCACCACCCCCACTGATGCTCCGTAGCAGCAGTGTATACTATCTACAAGATGCACTGCAGGAAATCAGTAACCAGCACCTTTCAAACCCACGGCCACTTCCATCGAGAAGGACAAGGGCAGCAGCTAGATGGAAAGACAACTATCTTCAAGTTCCCCGATAAGGTACTAATCACCCTGAATTGGAAATATATAGCTGTTCCTTCACTGTCGCTGGGTCAAAATCCTGGAAATCCTCACCCCAAAGGTATTGTGCTGTATACCCACAGCAGGTAGGCTGCAGCGGCTCAAGAAGACAGCTCACCACCAATTTCTCAAGGGCAACTAGGGATGGGCAATAAATGCTGGGCCCAGCCAGTGACACCCACATCACATCAAAGAAATATTTTTAAAATGACTACAAGATCAAAACAGCTCCACACTGTCCTAGCTGCAATCTCTGCCCTTTATTGAAAAAGATAAAAGAATCTGACCTTGCTCAACATTCTCATCAAAACCAAGTACAGTATTCACCCCAGCCCTCTCTTATATGAACCAGCAGCATTTCCACCACCAACCGTAGATCCTCTTAAAATATTTTGTCAGTAACTTTTAATTAACTGGTTACTACAATTACAATGCAATCTCTACAAACAGACCAAATACCTTTTATGCAACAACAAATTTTCTAACGACTTTTCTCGATCTTTGTCATTCTTTTTAGGTAGATGAGGTAGGGAGGGATGGAAACACGACAGTGATGTAAGATATATGTAATACAGTGAGACAGGGAAGCTAGTATGGCTCATGTTGACTCTTAGACCCCACACAGTGAAGCAACACATTCACTGCATAATAAACATAGCATAACATTTCAACCCCACTCACACCCGGCGTGACAGAAATAAAATGTGGATCGGTTGGACAGGATAGGTTTGTTACAGTTAGAGTTTGGGAGAGTGAGGGGTGACATGACTGAAGTATCTAACATCCTGAATGGTTTGATAAGGTGGATGTAGAAAGGATGTTTCCACTTGTGGGTCATTCCTGAACTAGAGGGAACTGCTTTAAAATTGGGTTCACCCTTTCAGGACAGAGATGATGATATTTGTTTCCCATCAGAGGGCTGTGCAAATTTGGAACTCTCTGCCCCAGAAGGTGGGCTCACTGAGTATTTTTAAGACACAAGTTGATAGATTCTTGATAAATGGACGTTGAGGGGAGATGGAATAGAAATCACTAACAGCACAGGCCTGGTCTTATTGAATGGTTGGGCAGGCTCGAGGGATCGAATGGTCACCTTCTGCTTTTCTCTCACATGATCCAAGGAATGAGAGATTTGTTTAAAATTCATTCACTGGGAGTGGGTAACACTGGCTATGGGCAGCATTTATTACCCAGAGAGCAGGTAAGGGCCAACCACATTGCTGTGGGTCAGGAGTCACATGTAGGCCAGACTAGGTCAGGATGGCCGTTTCCTTCCGTAAAGGACATCAGTGACCCAGATGGGTTTTTCCTGACAATCGAGAATAGTTTCATCAATAGACTCATAATTCTAGATGATTATTAAATTCAAATTCCACATCTGCCGTGGTGGGATTCGAATGAGGGACCCCAGAATATTCTCTGGGTCTCTGCATTAACAGTTCAGCAATGATACCACAGGACTGTTCCCGAGCTACAACGGGTGGGAACCAAAACCTTGATCAAACTGGGAGAATTAAGGAGCGTTGAAGGGAATGGGGGAAGAGAATGACCAAGTTTAGGTTCAAGGCAACTGAAACTAAAGCCACCAACAGGGAGGAGAACAAAGTAAGAAACCCTCACACAGCTGGAATTGGATAAGTGCAGATACCCCAGGGAGGTGTGGAACTACACAGGGAGGACAGGGTGAAGGCCCGGGTAGGGTTAAAAGCAGTGAACCAAATTTTGAAAATATCTTTCTGAACATAATGTAGATCAGGTTAAAACTGATGTAGGTGTCTGACACAACTTGCTGCAAGGACACAGACAGTAGAATCTGAAGTGATCATGAGGTAATGGAGGTAGAATGTGGGAGACAAGCTGGGACTGTATTGGAGTAGTCATGGTGAGGGGGAACAAATGCTGGATGCAGGGTTTCAGCAGCTGACGGACTGACGCTGAGGTGAGACATCGGAAACTGAGCAAGTGAGCACCATCTAATAGGACAGAGAAACTGGTCCCTCAGCCTGAAACTGACTGACCACGTGGCTGTCAGTGACTCCAACACAAGTGAATGGAAACATTGCTCAGAGCCTGTTTCTGTAACATTCTACACAACCAGGAAATAAAAAGCGAAGAATGAGCTGAAAACAAGGCCCTGCTCTGTTAGAGTCTAAACTATTCAATGTTCAGTTACTGAACATTATTGATTCACAGAATATTCTAAGCTGCAGAATCACAGTAAAAGGAGAAAGTAAACAACATTCTTGGCAAAGACATAATGAAACAACTCCTTGTATAAAAACAGCTGAGAACAAAGGGGCTAAATTCTCCACAAACTGACAAACACAGGTACCATCGGTTTATAGATTGACAATGAAATTCTTCAGAAAAACACTTCCCTGCCGATGGTGTGTGAACTGCCACTTATTTCCTTTCAAAAGAATCTCTGTTTCCCCTCCGAAAAGCAGATGTGTCGCGCACTTACAGACTGCCTTACAGACAAAGGAAACCTGATCTGAGACTCGCAGGTTAATGAAGCTATTAGTGACAGTCCATTGCACACAACAAGAGCTTAGACCACAACAGATTCTAGTGAAACCAACAATGCAATGAAAAAGGTGAATTAGTCTTTATAATCATGCAGCCTCTCTCAATCAAACAATCCCAGTCAACCTCCAAACATTTTAAAACGATTAATACCAATGTATACATATTTATTTACTTTCCCTAATTTCCTCCAAAAATATATCTAATTATTCCCTTCAAAGTACATTTTGAATGGTCAATTCATAATCACAATTCATTTGCAATTATTCTTAGAACAATACAGCTTGCAAACTAAAATAGTTTTCATGTTAATAATGACACTGGAAACTTTGTTATGTAGTTTACCCATATTTCCAAATATTGTTTTGGTTCATTATTGCAGTGAAGCTAAAATTAAAGTCTATTGATTTTCTCTGATATCCTTCCATTACTTTATTCCCTAATAACAATGCCCATGGTGTAATGGGTGACAAGCATTACATGAAATTGAATTTTCATTGCAGGAACTGGTACAAATGATCACATATTATTCGGTTCATTCATTGTCGTTGATGTTAGAAGTTATTTTCACTGTATGGTCATGTTAAATTCACTTAAATAATCACAGTACAATTCTCACCACTATAAATCTGTAAAGTGAATGTCACGTTATAAATATTTCAAGCAAAACTAAATTTACATTTTGTTCTGTTTTATTCCAGGAATGATGGAATGTGTTCCATTATTATGAGAAACAGGAACAAGTGAAGGTGGTGCCTCTCAGACGTGAGACCTAAAAGCCAAAGGACCAGGTGGTAGTTACAGTGGAGGATGTACCTAGTGCCCCGTTCTCCTTAGAAGGCAGTGAGGATGGTGACACTGGGTAGAACGGGTTAGATGGTGAAACGCCCACGTATCGACAGAGGGACAGCAATGGGTGGGATGACCCACCACCCTGTAAGGCCCAGAAGGCCGTGTCCATGGCACCGCTCGGCATCAAAGCTCAACGTGGCTAGACAGTAGGGAGCAACAAAGGGAACTGACAGAAACCAAACCTGAACCGTTTACCCGGCTGAATGACAGGTGTTGGTGAATGACCATCCAGCCTGATAGAGAAATGGTATTAATGGGCCTTATTGAGACAATATGGATGAATTAATTGAGGTACACAGTCTCACCGAAGATGGTGTCAGCCAAGATCTCTCAGGCCAAGATGCCCTGACGTGTACAGCGGAACCTGTCCCTGCAATGAGAGTATTGGGGTGTGAGCCGGTTCCCCCCAGTGCACAGCTGACCAGTGCCTCCAGACATTTACAGATATTACAGGGACACAATGGGGAGGAGACAGGCTGGACGGTCTAAAATAACCTTGGTGACGCAGGGACCCAAGGGTAATATCAGGAATCATACAGAGAGGAAGCCTGAGGTGTGTAAGGACCATGGGGGATTACCAAACCCCAAACTGTGATGATGAAATCGGTTTGATGTGCTTAAAAGATGACATGGGACCCCATTTAACTGTAATTATAAACATGGGACTCCCAATGGGAGATAATTCTAACCAAATGCTGAATTGGTCATGAGAGCTGAGGCAAACACAGAAACACAGGGGAATAGCTTCAGTACAGGGAGAGTAATCAGACCCACAATGTTACAAGGGAAGCAGGAAAGGGCACATAGCCAAGGAACGTAGGCAGAGAGAGGGAGATAGGTGTTCACATTGTGTGTGGCATGTGCTCACGTAGGCACATGCAGAGCCCATGAATATTTATTGATGCTGTGTTTGCTGTATTAATAAATATTAATACAGGAGCAGCTATATCAGTTACCGATATGGATTTGCCCCCACCCTCTCAATTACTAAAATGAGAGCAGTTGGAGAGGGAATCGAGGAAGCTGGATGAAATAAACCTGTCCCGATTCAGATCATGGAAGTGGTAAAATATACTCAGATATGGGAGTGTGAATCTGAGGAAGGGACCATTCTGGGAGTTGCTATTTTAGAACAGTTCGGAGCAACTATTGATGTAGAGACCTGAACTGTAATATGGGAACAACCTGGACAGGCCTGAGACAGGAAGCAAATGGAGGCGACATCTTCAGAGTAGTTGCATTGCAGGGAGACTGGAACAGTCAGGGAATCTGGGGAGTTATAGCTAGGACCCAAACAGCAGTGTGGGGAACTCAAACAGGAATGTGCGTTATTATCTGTGGATCCTGTAAAGATCGAGGGCCCTCTCACTCCCCACACACACAGGATCCCATTAAAGCTGGGGCTGAGGAGGCAGTCATTGTGACAGTAACAGATTGAGAGAAGCAGGGAACAGTCAGACCGACAGTATCCCAGACTAATTCACTGAATCCAGACGGCTCATTCCACCTCACTATTGATTATACCTCCCTCAGTAAATCCACCACTAAAGAGTATCCTACAGTAGCGAACCACACCACTGTATTTAATGGATTGAAATCGCAACAGGATATAGTCTCAGCCCTTGATATTGTGAATGGGTTCTGGTCCATAATGGCAGAATAAGCTGATGTTTACTATCAAAGGAAAACAGTACACCTGGATCCAGTTATCTCAGAGATCCCATAATATTCCATTATATCCCACCGATGTAAGGCTGGTGGAGTTAGTCTATTTAATCTTACCAACACCTCATCACCTCAGTTGGTGAGAAAGAACATATCCAAATATTAAACATAGTATTGTGTCAGTTCAGGCAGGCCGGGCTTAAAATTAACCCACAGAGAGTGCAACTGAGAAGGTAAGTAGAGGCGTACCTGGGACATCATATCAGGGAGATCAAATCAGGAAGGCAGAGGGGATAATCCCATTGGAACGAAAGACCAGGATTTTATAACTATCCACCTGCACATTGCGAAGGGGTAAGGCAACCTTTAGATTGTTTAATTATTGGAGGCCTTTTGTGGAGGCCAGGATTGGCAGAACCATCACAAGCCCTGACAGAAGCACGGACATTAGCCAGGGGTCAGGGAGTCAGCATATACACAGACAGTCAGCATGCCTTTGGTATTGTTCATGACCATGTGTTGGTCTGGGCTCGGTGAGGGTACATCACCTTGTCTGGGGGCCACATAGAGCATGAGGAAACGGTCAGAGAGTTAGTGGAAGCAGCTAACTTTCCCAGTGAAGCAGCAATAATGAAGATTATAGCTCACAGGGAAGTACAAACCCCACACCAACGGGGCAGTGAGTATGTGGCTAAGGCAGGTAAAATACTGACTGAAACAGTGCAGACATTTGAGGAGATGGCAGTGGCAGTAGCTGCAGAAGTGAGAGAGGATGGTTTAAAGATATTCCTAGAAACAGTCCCACAACAGGAGAAAGAGGAATAGGAAAAGGGTGGGGCAGTAATTGGACAAGACAGATTCTGGATGATCCAGCAGTGCCACTGCACTGTATAAGACAAACATTATTAAAATCATATCATGAGTCAGCCTATATAGGGCAGGATACAATGCAATATCAGATGCTCCACTACAGGAGGAGGCCTGGAACAGGGAGAGATACAGCAGCTTTTTGTTGAAGGGGTGTAGTCTTGTACACACTATATGAGCCAGGGAAAGCAGTCAGGATAAAATAGAGGCAGCAGCAGGGACCCAGGGGCCCATGGGAACAGTTACAGATTTTACATACACCCCCATCTCAATCTCAGGGAAGGAAATCCTGCTGGATCTTAATAAAAAGGTTTACGCAGTGGGTGGAAGCATTCCCCTGCAGATTCTGACCAAGGGACACATGTTACAGGGAACATAGTTAAACAGCTCTGTGGCC
This sequence comes from Hemiscyllium ocellatum, assembly GCF_020745735.1. Classification (NCBI taxonomy): domain Eukaryota; kingdom Metazoa; phylum Chordata; class Chondrichthyes; order Orectolobiformes; family Hemiscylliidae; genus Hemiscyllium; species Hemiscyllium ocellatum. The sequence continues at coordinate 75,037,615 of NC_083419.1, forward strand.
TGTTTGGTACTGAACAGAAACCCCATCTCCCATCCCACCCCCAGAGCTCAGGTACAGCAGAAGGAATGAAGCAGACACTGACACCGGTTCCTCATGCTCGATGTGGCCCCCAGACAGGGTGATGTACCGTCACCGAGCCCAGAGACAGGCAGAGATGGGTTAGAGTACTCCCCACCATACTAATTAAATTGACATCAATCCCAGCAAAGGGAACATGGCAGTCCCCCTTTGAATTAGTGACCAGACGGACTATGCAGGTGCCACAGGGTGTGGCATTGGGAGCGCCCGAGATGTCCAATGGCAAGGATAGGGTCAAACAACTCTTGAATGAACTGGCAAAGCAACTGCATGAGCTGAGAGGGGAAGTTGTAGAGGGACAGCGAATCAGAAACTGGGAAAGGGAGCACAGAAATATCCGAGCTGACATTCCAAACCCAGGAGATCGGGTCGAGAGAAAATATTAGCGGAAAGCATGAAGGAAACCCAGCTGTACTTGGCTGGGGAAGCCAAAGAGTTCTCGAGAGGGAGCTCTCCCACCATGCTTAAGTAAGGAGCGCTGAATAAAGTTCACGCGCGCTGCTAAACTCAGGCTCCTCTCTGATACTTCTCCCAGCAACAGTTGTGCAGGGACATGTTGCTGGCTGGAGGTCTGTGGCCAGTGCCTCTGTTCCACAAGGATCAGAACTGGGACATCTGTTGTTTGCAACATATATCAGTGATTAGCAAGAAAATGTAAACAACTTAATTAGCAAGTTTGTCGATGGTACAATTGATGAAGCTGTGAACAGTGAAGAATGTTGTCAAAGGACACAGCAAGAAAGATCAGTTAGAAGGTTATACGGAGAAAATACAGATATATCTGATTTGGACAAATGTGTGGTGATGCATTTTGGGAGGCACATTGCAAGAGGAATGTATACACTAAACGGAAGGGCCCTGAGCAGCATTGATATACAGAGGAGATCTTCAGGTGTACGTTCACAGCTCCCTGAAAGTGGTAAAGGAGGTGGATGGCAGGCTTGCCTTCTTCTGTCAGGGGAGTGATTATAAAACTGTAATCAGGCCACCTTTGGGGTATTGTGTGCCGTTTTGATCACCGCATAAGGAGGGTGTGGAGGCTTTGGAGAGATTGAAAACAGGTTTACCAGGATGTTGTCTGGATTGGGAGAGGTTGGAACGACTTGGATTGCTGTCACTAGAAAGTCAGTGGCTGCGGGGTGACCCAAGAGGCACAGATTGAATAATCTGAATCTTTTTCCAAGGTGGAAATGACAAATTCTGGAGGCCGTAGGTTTAAGGGGAGAGGGGGCACATTTAAAGGAAATGAAAACCAAAACAACTGCAGATGCTGTAAACCAGAAACAAAAACATTTTTGTGAAAAGTTCAGCAGGTCTACCAGCATCTGTGAAGAGAAATCAGCGATAACGTTTCTGAGGAAGGGTGACCAGACCCGAATCATTAACTGATTTTTCTTCACAGATGCTGCATGACCTGCTGAGCATTTCCAACAATGTCTGTGCAGGTTTAAAGGAAGTTGTGTCAGGCAAGTTTCTTATGCAGAAGGTGGTCAGTGACTAGAATGTACTTGCCTGAGAGATGGTAAAAGCAGAAACAATCACAATGTTTAAGAGGCATTTGGGCAGACACATAAGCAGACATGGGTTGGCAGGGATATGGACCATATACAGGCAGATGGAATTAGTTTGGAATGGTATCATGATCCGTACAGACATAGTGGGCCGATTATCCCAGTGCTGTCCTGTTCTGTTTTCCGGGGCGTGTAGAATGTGTCGAGCAAGAGATAATATTTTGAGTGGAATATGTCTCTTCATTAGAACACATAGTAAGTTGATGCATTTTGAGAGAAGCAGTGTAGAAAGGGAATATATATTTGATTGGAACAGACACAGGGAGCAGGACAGCAGGATGGGGGACAATGTGTACAAATCATTAAAGGAGAGAGAACATAAAGTGTTTTGAGTAAACGTATAGGACACTGGGCTTCATTAATAGAGCAAATGATAACAAACTCATGGAATAGATGCTGACCATTGACAAAGCTCTAGTTAGGTCACAGTCAATCATTGCAGCCAATTCTGGTCACCAGATTCCTGGTCAGGATGGGGAAGTTAAAATACCACAGAGGGGCCAGTTCCATACTTTGCTTTCTTTCAGGATGCATTGGCGACTCAAGGGTTAAACATTCTCCTGCCAAAGGACTTACTGCTGCATTGTAAGAGTACTAGGCCTGTACTCTTACAATACAGACAGAACACATCAGTAGGGGGAGGCGACTGTACCTTCAAATTCGAACGTATTGCAGCCACACATGTGGATTCCCCCGTAACCCCACACAGAGGAATTTGCCCTTTCCAGACAAGACAGAGAGCCCTGGGCACAACCCTGTTAAACTGCCTCCCTCTCCCATTGTCTTACCTCCCCTCCATATTAGCATAGGTAAGTGAATCCCCCATTTACTGAAGGAAGAACCCTTCTGCCTTAATCTCTTCCCATCAACACATAATCATGAACAATACGATCATCAGTTTCTGTAATCCATTCACACTTTACCACAGGACATCGCCATTCATCAAGCTTTGTAAGGTCATAATTACCTGCTTTAAACAATGTAATGGCAATTGCCCATGTGACTGATATGTCTTTGTCTAATTCCTATTAAATATACTGTCTCTGTGGGTAAGGCAGAGATTCATGAAGAACAGTCTCTGCAATTAGACACTCGGCTACGTTAGAGATGCTTTGAAACTCTCGCCTGCAGTCCGATAATAAAGTTACTGCTGTTGTGCAGAAAACTTGCATCATTTGGATTTGTGGAACAAAATAGGCACCAACAATGAAGGATATGAGTGATCTTCAGGGTGTGGAGTACAGACTTACTGGAGTGGTTCACTGATGAAGAAAATGCAGTCACTGAATTGATTTGAAGAAATTGCTATTTTATTTGAAGTAAACTAGTTGAATATATTTTTGATAGAGCTGTATAAGATTATAACGCGTCTAGATATAGCAGACAAAAATATCTGTATTCGATAGGTGATCGCACAAGAATTAAGATCAGATGTAAAGTTTTGATACAGCGGGAGATGAGCAAGTGTTTCTGCTGACTGTATTGGCTGGGAATATGCAGAACAAGCTGCCTATTATGGTGGTGCAAGCAGAGAAGATGAATGATTGATAATAACAATTAGATCAGATCTGAGGGAAATAAAATTGCAGAGTTTGGGGGACGTATGGGGAATGAGAATATTGGATTCTGCTACAGAGAGCCAGCTTGGATTTGATGGGCCTCTCTCTGTGCTATAATGCATTTTATGTGGACTTGCTTAACTTGCTCTGGTCACTGATTAAATTGTCATTGAGGTAAATATGCTCAGTGTTCCTACTCAGTCTAACACAGGCTGTCCTTCCTCAGCAGGAGATAAAGTTTTACTGCCTTATACTGGGTTCTGGGAGGGGGGGGAAGGGAGGGGGCGGTGGGTGGGGTGCGTAATGGTGTGTATAACAGTATAACAGTGTATAACAGCACTTATCTGAAATCAAAACACTAGTGCAGCTACACTAGGGACAGACTCTGGAAATGTGGGGAATGCCAGAAGGGAATTCTTTACCCATTCCCACCTGGAAACGGGCCAAACCAGTCAGTCAGGGGAGAAGCTGTTCACCCGCTCTGTGCGTGTGGGGGGGGGGAGAGGGGGAAAGGGATTCACTCAGGCAGCCATCCTGCTGAGACACCAATGAATTTACTCATAAGCACAACTTGAAGGACTTTTTTTTCTCTTATTCACACCAAGTAATGAACAATGGTATTGGCAGTTCATAAAGTTTTTTGCATATAGAGAACTTAGCTTTGGAAATGTTCACAGCAGTGTTGAACATGTACAGATTCACACTGGGTAGAGACTTTTATTTTCCTTTCTTCATTCACAGGATGAGGGTATCGCTGGCCTGGCTGCATTTACTGCCCATCCCTAATTGCCCAGAGGGCAGGTATGAATCAACCTCATTGCTGTTTATATTGATATTAATCAACATGAATGTCAGACTAGATTAATTATCATCAAACTCAAATCCATTTGATAATCATATATTTACAATCAGTGTTCAATTCACCAAATGTAGCTGAAGGGAGTAATCTTCAAGTGATTCTAACAGAGAAGATACCTGAATACTTGTTCAGCAAATTAAAGCCTGTTGTGTTTAGATAATAATAATTTTAAAAATGTAACTTGAGAATAATGGAAGAAGTTGATTGTTGAGTAACTGATAATCTTGTTTTAATCTGAAGTTAAGTTAGGATTCGTTAACAAATGGTAGGGAATCCCAGCCCCATGGAGTGCACATCCAGTTCCATGTGGGAAAACCAGGACACTTCTTGTATCAGCAACAACCACAAGAACACGGAGGTGACACTGGAAATGTCAGGAACACGAGTTAATCCATGGTTAAGGTACTGCACTCACTCCTAGTCCCCACGTTGATGTGTTCTCAGCAGAGAGGGTACAGAGGAGATTGATCAGAATATTTCCATGATTGGAGAATGTCTGCTCTGAGGAAAGGTTGGATAAGTTGGGCATGTTTTCCGAGGAGGATGAGCTGAGATTTAATTAAAGTGATAAGATGCTGAGGAATCCAGATCGAGTGAACAGGAAGGAGCTATTCATAACAGAGAGGTCAGAAACTGGAGGTTTTAGATTGAAACTAATTCTCAGATAAAGGGGAGTGGATGGTGGGGGGCAGGAACTCACTGATGGGGTGGTAGAGGCAGTAGCCAGCATCACATTAGAATAAAAGGACATGGATGTAACTGAAACCCTGGAACATGCAGGACTATGGACTAAAGTCTGCAGAATGGGATCATTGTGATTTATTTGACATTTCTCCAGAATATTAAACTCAAGTCCACTTTCAGAATTTATGAATATCATCCGACCTGAATTCCAAACGTCAGACTAAATTTGTCAGTAAGTTCCAGCACAGATCGAGGCTACTTGGTCCATCCTGTATGTGTTGGATGTAATAGAACGATCCAGGTTTTACAGCGTTCTGTACTCACCAATGACAGCAACAATTTCAGACTGTGAACCCTGTCCTCTATGTTGTTATAATCTTTTTTTTTTCAATGTATTTCTTTGGCAGCTGCTCAACTTGTTTCCTTGTTTCGTTCCCAGCCCTAACTCCATTCCCCGTGGCCTTGAGGGACTACCATTTCTGCTGTTTAATCTCTCTGGTCTTCCCCCGAGTGACAGACTGTCTTTTTGTCCTTGTCTCACCCCCACCTTGCTCACAACCTGTTACATTTCTGATGGTTCCCAGACCTCTGTAACTTTCACTGCGCCCCCTGGGTCAATGGCACGAGTTTTGAATTCTTTTCCTCCTGAGATAATCAGAAATCTTTCCGGTTGCAGTTTCCCCCAGATTTTATTTTGAAAAAAAAAGAGCATTTGTGTCAGAGTCAAGTATTTGTGAGCCTTCATCCACAATCCTGAGCACTTAGACATAATATGTGACCCTCCCACAGATGTGCAGGTTTGCTGGATTGGCCATGCTAACAGGGCCTGTAGTGTGTAGGTTAAGTGTGTTGGTTTAGCTATGCTAAATGTGGGGTTATGGTGGTAGGGCCATTGCAAATTCGATGGACCGAATTAGTCTCTTTGTGCACCTCAGGGATTCTGTGATTCTAACTAGTTGTGCTTGTCGACACGTTTTCCTCATGCCAGGTTCATTCAGCTCAGGTACACACGCTGCCTTGGTGTTTCTGTTGGTTCTCGCTCAATCCTTTCCTTCTGTTTTACAGCAATTTCACACTGTATGTGAGGGTGAGAATGAATTTGTCAATACAAATACTCCAACCGAACCGCACAGGTCCGGACCTGTTTCTGCTGCTGATGTCACTTACAGGGAACAGGAAAATAAAGGTTCAGTCATATATCTTACAAGAACACAGAGGTTACAATCACCAGGAATGGCTACACAGTTAAAACCCTTTTCTCAAGAAATAAAGGACGCTGGAGAGACAGCCTGGTACAAGTAGGAAGCTTTGTGTCTGTATTTTCAGAGATTTGAGGTTGAAATCATTGGGTTTGAAGCATGTTTCATTGCCCCAGGTCATCAAATGTGCTAGCTAAATGTGCCTCTTTCTTTCTGTCTTTTTGTCTGAGTTAACAATCAGATGGACAGGTCAGTCAGTGTCTGTGTGCTTTCCCAAATCTCTGAATCTGTTTCCCCCAACAATCTCAGGTGCCTCACCACTCACTGTGTAACGGAGAAACTCTGCCGTTACAATGAGAACTATCTTTGCTGTCACCTCTCCTCGTGCTTCCGCCTAATCCCAACTTCCCTTCATTAAATCCCAGCTGCCTCTAGTCCACCCACATGGACATGTTGAAGAGCATGACAGGAGAATGGATTGAAACCGAGAGTTCAATACCCAGGCTGAAATAGGAAGAAGGAAATAAATGGGGTTTTTGGATCCCAGGGGATACAGACTCCAGGCTGAGTCCTTGTGGGCATTCCCACAGTAATAAGAGACAGCATTCCATGATGAGAGTTCAACCCGTATCGCAGGAGAGGGAGCCACTGAACATAAGCAGGTTTGGTGCAAACACAGGAGGTGTGTTCAGTCAGTAACAGTGTGTTAGACATGGAGGTGAAGTGAGCAGTGAGGGGAAATGTTACCACAAGCTGCAGATGGACAACTTTCATTGGAGCAGGAGGAGACCATTTAGCCCCTCAACCCTGCTCTGATATTCAGGATGATCATGGCTGATTTGTGGCCTAACTCATCAATAAAGTCCTCTGCAACACACAAGATGAATATTGAAAAACTGCATCTGCAAATGCTGGGAAATCAGAAACAAAACCAAACATTGCTGGAAATTTTCAGGAGGTCTGGCAGCATCTGTGGAGAGTGAACCTTTGGGACCAGTGACCGGTCAGGTGACCAGCTGCAGCTGACCATTCTGCTGTTTCTGTAACCCTCTCTGGAACAGGTTCTGGTGCGGGGGGAATGAGATTGTCAATAATAACTGAGAGACACAGGAGGACGTGCTCAATCTTTCACTTGGTCTTTTGGTCTTTCACTTTTAATTCAACTGCAAACATTATTCATTATTATTTCTGAAATAGGATAATAGGCCAGCAAACAACTCTTCATGTCATTGGGTCTGGGAAACTGTGTTAACTCTGACCTGGTCCAGCCGACATGTGAATCCAGACCCTGAATAATGGGGTTCACTCTGAACCATCTCCTGGGCAGTCAGAATGGATGATAAATGCTGCCCCAGCAAGTGATGCCGTGATCCCATGAGCAAACAAAACAATCCGATCGCTGTGGTTAGTTGTGAACTCGCTGGTGTTATTGGAATGTTTATGGGGTAAAGGGAGAAGAATGGCATTCAGTGAGGGTGATCCTATGGAGAGCTGATCAGCCAATCAGCCTCCTTTTGTACAGTAACAATTCTGTGAATAATTAATTCTGAGCCCTCTAAGGAAATATCAGAGCAGGGTTTGTAAAAAGGTCAGATTGAGTGAGTGTCTCGGTGAACACAAGTGAGACACAGGTACAGAGAGGCTTTGGGATGGATTAAATTAAATTGTATACATTTGCACCGGCATCAACATTACAGCAGTTAAAAATGGGAGTGATCGAGAGAGTGGAATGAGAGCAGCAAATAAACCTTCAACATTAATGCAGCTAAAGGGGATGCTGGGTAAAGATACCGTAGTTAGTGTTTATTTCATTCCAGGCACACCAGCTAGGGAGCACATCCTTCCTGTATCTGTCCTATCGAGCTCTTGAAGATTTTTGTTCATTTGAAGTGTTTCATGTTTAGATACTCCAGAGAAGACAGCTTCAAGCTCCTCAATCTCTCCGGCCAGGGCAATGCTGCTGTTAGAATTCAATTCACTGTGGCATGTTACTGGCTGCTTCATGGACTGGAACTGGCAATTGAGACTGAAAGGTTACTGTATAAAATACATTCAACAGTATTGCCAGACGTGAGTGATTTTAGGAAAATGACCTTGCCTTACGGGCATTGAGTGTCAGAGCACTTCCTGTTGTGGGACATCCTGTTTAGATTCAATCTATTGATAACTATGAGAACTGACTAGCACTGGCTCTGTCAAAGTGGTCAGAGCATTATGGCTGTCATCGAAGCTGGTAACAAACTTCCCATGGGTTAAAAATTGTAAATGATAGAATAGGTACGAGGTCTGATGATAGTGTTGGAGTATTGATGTTGTTGTTAATCACATTAACTCGGCAGGAGTTGATTGAATTCATATTGTCTCTTTCTGAATCTCAGGATGTCTCTCTGGGCAATGAGTCTCCACAAACAGCAATGAGCAGGGGTCATCTGTTTTGATTTAAATTGCTCTATAGCACTGCTGCTTCACAGCACCAGGTACAAGGTTGGAGTCCAGCCTTGGCAACAGCCTGTGTGGAATTCTCACATTCTCCCCAGGATAGTGTGGGTCCACTCCAGGTGGTCTGGTTTCCTCCAAAGATTTGTGCGTTAGGTGGATCAGTCGTGCTAAATTGTCCACAGTGTCCAGGATTGTGCAGATCCATTGGATCATCCATGGGGAATGCAGTGTTACAGGGGTGGAGTGCTCCAGGTGGGATGCTCTTTGGATAGTTGGTGGGGTTTGATGGGCCAATGCTCTCCTTCCATACTGTCGAGATTCTGTTCTATGATTGAGGATAAAGGCGACACAGCCGGGTGTCCTTGGAGAAGGAGCATGTGGTGTGTATCAATGCTCTTGATGCCTTTAAATAGAGGTGGGCACCGCAGGGGATATAGTGCTTTATGTCCACCGCTGCCCACTCCCCACAACTCTACTTTGGGTGAATAGACAGGACTTATTTTTCAGGGTGTTTGAAATTTTTAAAAACTGTTATATTCAGATAGTTTCATTTCATTTCTTTTAGTTTTATTTATTGTGGAATAAACAGCTACAACATTTTAAAACCAAATTCACAAACCTTGTGTTAAAGATCAATGTTAAATAAAATCCAAACTGTCCCTCACTGAAAACTGATGTGGAAGCGCATTCGCCTGCAGAATCCCTGCCCTGCCTTCTTCCTACCCAGGCTCCATGGCTATATACATACCTGGGAGATAGCAGCAGGAGGCCATTCGGCCTTTCAATTCTGCTCCACCATTCAATGGGAAACAGCTGACCATCCAGCTCAGTCTCCTGTTCCTGCTGGGTTCCAATCCCCTTTCATGACTTTACCTCGAAGAACTATATCTCAGTCCTCCTTTGGCTTCACTGCCTTTTGTTCCAGTGACGTTGCTGTGTTACTGTGTGGGTGTAGGCAGGGGTAATGTGATGGTGCTGCCTCCTGGAAGTTGCACTCAGCATCCCTCATCATCCTGCAGTAACATCAACTGGGTTTCAGCAACTAGAGATAGAACCCATTTCCAGGATATGGGCATCACTGGCTCAGCCAGCATTTATTCCCCATCTCTAGTTACCCTGGAGAAGATGGTAGTGAGCTGCTGTCTTGAACCATTCACAGTCCATTTGGTACAAATAGACCAACAATGCTGTGAAGAGAGTTTTTCAGGATTTAGGCCGAGTGATTCTCTATCTTTGGTTCTTCAAATGCTGGTTAACTTAATCACGGTCTGCATATGAGTTTGAGATTTCAGTCTGCAAATCTTCACCGTCTAGCACCCTGTATAAAGGAATACGTACAGGTTAGAAATTCATACCAGACAATTCTAGTTTCTCTACAATATCTATTACCCCTTTCTTCCCCCAAAGCTGTAACCCTCCAGCCCACTTACTCTCTCCCACCATTCTGACTCTGCTGCCCCCTAGTGTACACCCTCCACATTCTCATGGAGTTACTGATAAACAGATCCATGCCACCACTTCCCGGCCCTGGTTAGACTCTGCACCCTTTCTGGGTTCACTTCCTTTCCCTTCAGTTGCTGCAAGTCAATAATGTAACAGCAGAATGAAACAAAAGGAAACAGAAAGGGAGGTGGCAGATCCTGGACAGAAGAGGAACTTTCAGTCTGGGAGAATGGGTCAGATCCTTCTTTGTTTCCCATTGGTCGATTCCCAGTGTTATGACGAGTTGGGGATGGCCTTTGTAGTGACACTTTGAACCCCCGCCCCCACCCCAACTGATATGTTCGTCTTCCAGCCAATCACAGTGTGAAGTACTTTCCGCTAGTTACCCCAAAGCACATGCTCCAAAATCGGCCCACATTCTGTACATTTACAGTGCCAGGCTTCCCCACACACGTGTGGTGCCCGCCTCAGGGATTGTGGGAGTTATAGTCCCCATGAAGCTACTGGAGCCCTGTGTCTGGAAAGTGAATGAAAACTGTGGACTGGAGGGTGTTGTGTATAGGATCCCCATTCAGACACACAGGACATATGGGCTGTCACTGGGTTTTACTGAGACACCTGCTTCCACAACCTGATTTCTGATGTAAGGAACACAGATTCAGCCAATTGCGGGGCGGGGAGGTTAATAACGGGGAGCAGATTTTAAGCAGAGATGGCTCAGTGGCGAGCACCACTGCCTCACAGCGTCAGGGACCTGGGTTTGATTCCAGCCTTAGGTGACTGTGTGGAGGTTACACGTTCTCCCCATGTCTGCGTGGGTATCCTCTGGGTGCTCCAGTTTCCTCCAACAGTCCAAATATTTGCAGGTTAGGTGGATTGGCCAAACTAAATTGCCCACAGTGTCCATGTATGTGCCGGTTAAGCCATTAAACATGGGAAATGCAGGATCACAGGGAATGGGTGGGTCTGAATGGGATGCTCATCATAGGGCTGGTGTGGACTCGATGGGTGAATACCCTGTTTCTGCACTGTAGGGACTCTATTCTATTCTCATGAAGAAGAATGTACTTGTCTCAATGTGTTGTGAATCTGTGGAATTCCCGATTCAAAATGCGGTGGATGCCAGGACAATGAGCAGATTTAATGAAGAGATACTGATATTGAACTTGTGATGAGATGCAGGGGGAGAGAGCAGGTGGCAAATCCAGCTGAGACCGAGGTGAGCTCAATCATCATCGAAAGGCTACACCATCTAACACCCTGTATAAAGGAATATGTACAGATTAGAAATTCAGAGCAGACAATTGTAGTTTCTGTGGAATATCTTTTTCCCCTTTCTACCCCCAAAGCTGTAACCCTCCAGCCCACTTACTCTCACCCACCATTCTGACTCTGCTACCCTCTAATGTACACCCTCCCCATTCTCATGGAGTTGTTGATAAACAGATCCATATCACGACTTCCCGTCCCTGGTTAGACTCTGCACCCTTTCCGGGTTCACTTCCTTTCACTTCAGTTGCTGCAAGTCAATGTAACAGCAGAATGAAAGAAAAGGAAACAGACAGGGAGGTGGCAGATCCTGGACAGAAGAGGAACCTTCAGTCTGGGAGAATGCGTCAGATCCTTCTTTGTTTCCCATTGGTCGATGCCCAGTGTTATGACGAGTTGGGGATGGCCTTTGGCCCCACATGGGTGTAGTGACACTTTGACCCCCCGCCCCCCAACCGATATGTTCGTCCTCCAGCCAGTCACAGTGTGAAGTACTTTCTGCTAGTTACCCCAAAGCACATGCTCCAAAATCGGCCCACATTCTGTACATGTGCAGTGCCAGGTTTCCGCACACACGTGTGGTCCCCGCCTCAGGGATTGTGGGAGCTGTAGTCCCCATGTGCCCAGTGCTCATCTTCTTACGGTAATAACTGGAAAGCTGAATCCAAAACTCACCACCGTCACCAAAGGAGATTTTCGGAAAATGTAGGATAATCAGGTGGATTCGTGTTCCAAACTTAGATAGTGAGGAAGCATGTAGGAGATAATGATTTTGCAATTTTAAACTGAGGGGAGACAGTGATTTATGGGTTTAGACTGTGTAGTACATTCACACCGTCCAGAATACTCTGTTGTGAATATCCATCCTGTACTTTATTACAAAGTTAAGGGCACTGATAATGAAAACCAAAACACCCAGGAAACATCCCCTCACCTTGTAATCTGATAAAGGACTTGTGATAAGTATGGATGAATTTAGAATACAGATGGAAAGCGGGAAGATTAAATCCAGTCTCAAGATCCTGTGCTTAAACAAAGGTGACTACAATAGGATGAGACAGGAGTTGGCTAATGAAAACTGGAAGCAAAGAGTTTACGATGGGGTAGTTGACGGCCAGTGGGGAAATATCAAAGCAATTTTTCAAAGTGCTTAGCAAAAGTATATCTCAGTGAAAAGGAAGGACTGTAGGAAAAGGAGTAATCTGCCATGGGTGGCTCAGGAAATAAGGGAGTCTATCAAATTGTAATAGAAGGCATACAAATTGGCAATGATCAGCGAGAAACTAGGAGATTAGAAAAACTTTAAAGATCAACAGAAAGCTAGATGGGATTGGGGATAAAAAGTGACGAGTAGCTATCCGGAGGGCCAGAATAGCTGCTGATACTGCTAGAGGGGAATATGTGACCTCTATAATTAGATTACTTACAGTGTGGAAACAGTCCACACCGACCCGCCGAAGCGTAACGCACCCAGAAACAATCTCCTACACTGACCCCTTCACCTAACACACAGAGTCGCCAGAGACTGGAATTGAATCCCGGTCTCTGGCGCTATGAAGCAACAGTGCTAACCAGTGTGCCACCGTGCCACCCACTAATTATTAAAGTACTTAACTGAAGAAGTCTATCATCATAGAGCTAGACCTGATCAAGTTAAAAATTACGCCGTGCTCGGAAAGATAGTGCTTCCAAAAAAAACCCTGTTGGACTATAATCTGGTGTTGTGAGATTTATAACTCTGTCCACCCCACTCCAACACCGTCTCCTCCACATCAATATCCTGACAGACAATCCCACTGAAACTGAAGCGCCTGTCAGGTACTGAAGTGAGCCACGGAGGGGTGTGGGGGAGGGGTGCGATGTGAAAACAACGTGCTGAATTGAACTAGACTTTTTTAAAACTGCCAGTGCCATGGAGATAATCCTGATAAACAGCCTCCATTCAAAGCTACAAACTTTGCTAACATGGACTTGGCTGTGTCGCAGTAATTTTTCCAGACGCACTGACATTTGAAATATTGTCCACGGACAGAATACACACCTTTCCTTCCAGATGAAAAGGCCAATGATATTCAGATCGGCACGGATCCAGTAACCATTGGGTCTGAACATGAAGCTCAATTTGAACTTCTCATTCACAAATCCACCCTTTCAGTACCCTACAACAGAGAAAACAACTCATCACTGTTAATACCGGATGGAACTTTATAAGATAATGATAGTATTAAATTGTAGTTTCCTTGTTCCCCCCAAAGCTTTAAATCTCAGTCTCACAATTTCTCTCTCTTGTTAACTGAAGACCAAACCAATCTCCTCACTCCTTCCCTCCACACCCAGTTTTGACAAACTCTCTCCTCTCCTTGAATTCAGTTACCTAGCTCTGGTCTGCAGACTAAGAACCAAATCAATGATTCTGACTCAGAGCCTCCCGGGTATTGGTGAATCCTCCCGCCAGGTCCCCGGGTTTCCTTCCTGGTCGGAATCACATTGGGGAAAAATCAATCTGGAACCTCTCATGTATATTCCCCACCTCCACCCGCTGATGAGAACCATCCTGCACACACTGCATCCTGCACACTGGCAAAATCATATCTTTTTGAACTGAAATAAACCAAATTAGAACTCTAATTACAGGCCCATCCTTTTCCCTTTCCATAACATTCCTGAATTTTCACAAAATGTGTTCTGATAACTTTCTGTAAAATCCTCCCCCATTCATAATTTGACCACTCATCAGGATACCAGGAGAGGGGCTATTCCCCGGGTCCTGTTCCCAGAGGAGGAAGATAGGGAGCTGCCAATGATAGATTAATCCCACACACCCACAGCCTCCCTCCCTGGCACTGACCCACCCTGTGGCCAATTGGCCAGCACTGCGCCTGTGCACTGGTCTCCCCTCCGACAGCACATGCTCCAGATCACACAGGAGCCAGGGTGATTGACAGCAGCTACTGCCCAATAGGGTGGAGGGGGCGGGGCTGGAGGACTGGGACAATGGGATTGTAAACAATGAATGAACGAGGAGGGACAAGGGGGATGGACAGGTCAGTGAGGGACAGGAGCAGTGCAGCAGCAGGAGGGGATCCTGGACAAACTGAGCAATGGGAGAGTCTGACAGGAGAGAAACTATAGGAAGGTTCTGTTGAGGCTCAGGCAGGGACAGCTGGGAGACAGTATGGCCTGGTGGCTTGGGCACGTTTTCTAATCATCCTCTTCAAAGATGGTGTTACTCAATTCTGAACCCGATCCTCCTGGTCCAGAGGCAAGGACACTACCACCATTTTTTTGGTGGGCTAGTGGAAAGAAGGGAAGATGTTCTCAATCTCACTCACATGGAAACTCCATGAGCTCCTCCCATTTACTGTCTATGGTGGGGATGGAGGAGACAGAGCAGATGGGAGTGGGTTTGGGATATAGGGACTGCCTTTCCAAAGGTGTTGGTGATATTAACAAGACTCAACACAGTCACTAACACAAAGCTGGTGTATGTGAACTTTATCCAGAATATGAACACCCATAACTGGGTGACGCAGACCCCAGTGTACAGAGTTAAGTCCTGTATATTATGAACAGCTTTGTTTGTGAGACATCACATCTCATGAACTTGAGTCAGTTTTTGAAGAAGTAACAAAAATGATTGATGAGGGCAGAGTAGTGGTCATGATCTACATGGCCTTCAGTCAGGCGTTTGACAAGGTTCCCGATGGGAGACTGGTTAGCAAGGTTAGATTTCATGGAATACAGGGAGAACTAGCCATTTGGATACAGATCTGGCTCAAAGGTCGAAGGAGGAGGACGGTGGTTGAGGGGTGCTTTTCAGGCTGGAGGCCTGTGACCAGTGGAGTGTCACAAGGATCGGTGCTGCATCCACTACTTTTCGTCATTTATATCATTGACTTGGATGTGAACATAAGATGTATTGTTAGGAAGTTTGCAGATGACATCAAAATTGGATTTGGAGTGGACAGTGAAAAAGATTACCTCAGAGTACAAGGCATCTGGATCACATGGGCAAATGGGCGGAGGAGTTCAGTTTAGAAAAAAATGTGAGGTGCTGCAATTTGGAAAAGCAAACCTTAGCAGGACGTATACAGTTAATAGTAAGTTCCTGAGGAGTGCTTCTAAACATGAGACCTTGTTCTGCAGCTTCATAGTTCCTTGAAAGTAAAGTCACACGTAGATATGATAGTGAAGGCGGCAGTTGGTCTGCTTGCCTTTATTGGTCAGTGTTTAGTATAGGGGTTGGGAGGTCATATTGTGGCTGTACAGGACATTGGTCAGGCAACTTTTGGAATATTCCATGCAATTCTGGTCTTCCGATCAGAAGAATGTTCTCAAACTTGAAATGGTCAGAAAAGAATTACAAGGATGTTGCCAGGAGTTTTACCTGGCGTGTCGGAGGCTGAGGGGTGACCTTCTAGAGATTTATTAAATCATGCTGGACATGGGTAGGTTAAATAGACAACGTCTTTTCCCTGTGGTGGGGGAGTACAGACCTAGGGAATAGGGATATGAGGGAAGGCAGGGATGGGGTGGCAGAGGGTGGAGAGACAGAGAGGCTGGTGGGATGGAGAGGGGTGGCACAGAGAAGGGGGGAGAGAGAGATGGGGAACAGACAGTGGGGACAGAGGAAGCAACGGGGACAGGCGCGGGGAGGGGGCAGACAGACAGATGGGGGACAGACAGAGAGGGGGAGATGGGGGGAACAAACAGACAGAGGAGACAGGCAGAGAGGGGAAAGATGGAGAGAATTGTTACAGAACAAAATTCAACCCTGTTGCTGTTTTCTCTCCATCCCCTTCAATCCCTCTGAAGGGCTCAGAACAACTGCATAGTTCCTGCAAAGTCGAGTTTCAGGGAGATCACTTGTTGACATTTGGGATGGTGACCATTACTGGTCAGGGCACTGATTAATAAATGGACTGGGTTCAATTCCACTGTCTGTGTGGTGTTCGCACATTCTCCCAGTGTGTGTCTGCGTGGCCTTCCTCTGGGTGCTCTGGTTTCCTCTCTCAATCCAAAGTCTTGCAGGTAAGGTGGATTGACTGTGGGAAACGAGAGGTTACATGGTTAGGGTGGGATGCTGTTCCGTTGATTGGTATGGTCTCATGGGCCGAATAGCCTGTTTTCACACTGTGAGGAGTCTGTCACGGAGTATAGGGATTAGGAGGTCTTGTTGAGGCTGTATAGGGCATTGGTGAGGACAATTTTAGAATACTACATTCAATTCTAGTCTCCCTGATTTCAGAAAGATGTTACCACAATAAACTCAACCTCAATGACAAGTTCCTGGGAAATGTTGACGAATAAACAGACCATGCAATGTGGGGAGATAGCTCCTTGAAAGTGTGGTTGAAGGTAGACAGGTCGGTGAAGGTGGAGTGTGTAATGCTAGCTGTTACTGGGCAGTGCATTGAGTATAGGAGTTGGGAGTTTGTTGGCTCGGCCACTTTTGGAATTTCCATACTGCTTTCAATTCCAGTCTCTCTGCTATAGGATGGATGTTGGGAAACTTGAAAGAATTCAGAAAAGATTTACAAGGGTGATGCCAGTATTGGAACATTAGAACCATAGGGAGAGGCTGAATAGGCTGAGGCTATTTTCCCTGAAGCACTGGACGCTTGAGGTGGCATTGTAGAACTTGATAAAATTATGAGGAACAACGAAAGGGTGACTAGTCATGGTTTCTTTTCGATTCCCATACCCTGGGATAAAAGGGTAGAGAGCATAGGTTTAACATGAGAGGGGAAAGACTTCAAGGAGATTTGGAGGCTTTGGTGAAGGTGAAAACAGGTTTACTAGGATGTTGTCTGGATTGGGTGAGGTTGGAAGAACTTGGATTTTTATCTTTGGAAAGTCAGTAGCTGTGGGGTAACCCGAGAGGCACAGAGTGATTAATGTGAATCTTTTTTCCAAGGTGGAAGTGACAAATTTTAGAGCCAGACATTTAAGAGGAGAGGGGGCAGTTTAAAGGAAATGAAAACCAGAACAACTGCAGATGTTGTAAACCAGAAAGAGAAACAGAAGTTTCTGAAAACGCTCAGCAGGTCCAGCAACATCTGTGAAGAGAAATTAGAGTTAACGTTTCTGAGGAAGGGGGACCAGTCCCGAAACATTAACTGATTTTTCTTCACAGATGCTGCATGATCTGCTGGGCATTTCCAACAATATCTGTGCAGGTTTAAAGGGAGATATGTCAGGCAAGTTTCTGAAGCAGAAGGTGGTAGTTGACTAAAATGTACTCTCCTGGGAGATGGTAAAAGCCGAAACAATCAACATTTTGAGGCATTTGGGCAGACACATAAGCAGGCATGGGGTGGCAGGGATATGGATCATGTACAGGCAGATGGAATTAGTTTGGAATGGCATCATGATCCGCACAGACACGGTGGGCTGATTATTCTGGTGCTGTAACTGTTACATTTTCCAAAGGGAAGAATGTCTTTTGAAGAAGTAACAAAGGATTGATGAGGGCAGAGCGGTGTACATGTTCTACGTGGACTTCAGTAAGGTCTTCCTCAAGGCTCCTCACGGGAGACTGGTTAGCAAGGTTAGGTTTCATGGAATACAGAGGAAACCAGCCATGTGGATACAGAACTGACTCAAAGGTAAAAGACAGAGTGGTGGAGGGTTGCTTTGCAGACTTGAGACCTGTGACCAGTGGAGTCTCACAATGATCACCGTTTGATCCACTACTTTTCGTCATTTATATAAATGACTGGGATGCGAACATAGGAGGTATGGTTAGTAAATTTGCAGATCACACCAACATTGGAGGTGTAGTGGACAGTGAAAAAGATTACCTCAGAGTACAATGGGAACTTGATCAGATGGGCGGATGGGCTGAGGAGTGGCAGATGGAGTTTAATTTAGAAAAATGTGAGGTGCTGCAGTAGGGACTTATCCACTTAATGATAAGGTCCTCGGGAGCATTGCTGAACAAAGACACCTCGGAGGGCAGATTCATAACTTCTTGAAAGTGGAGTCCCAGGTAGATAGAATAGTGAAGGCAGCGTTTGGTATGATTTCCCTTATTGGTCACAGCATTGAGTACAGGAGTCAGGAGAACATATTGCGGCTGCACGGGACATTGCTTAGGCCACTGTTGGAATAATACGTCCAATTCTGGTTTCCTTCCTATCAAAACAATATTGTGAAACTTGAAAGGGGTCAGAAAAGAATTTCAAGGATGTTGCCAGGACTGGAGGATTTGAGCTACCGGGAGAAGTTGAGTAGGCTGTGTTCCCTGGAGCATCAGAGACTGATGGGTGACCTTATCGAGGTTTGCTAAATCATGAGGGGCATGGATAGGGGAAATACACAAGTTCAGATGGTTGGCATAGTCTCATGGGCTGAATGGTCTGCTTCCACACTGTAGGGATTTTGTCACTGAGTATAGGAGTTAGCTACAGTTGTGGCTGTACTGGGCTTTGGTGAGGCCAGTTTTAGAATACTATATTCAATTCTGTTCTCCCTGATTTCGGGAAAAAAAATGTTACCACAATAGGACTCAACCCCATAATGACAAGTTCCTGGGAAGTGTGCCAGAACAAAAGCACTGTGCAGCGTGGGTTGATAATTCCTTGAAAGTGGGGTTGAAGGTAGACAGGTCGGTGAAGGTGGTGTTTGGTATGCTAGCTGTTATTGGGCAGTACATTGAGGATAGGAGTTGGGAGATCATGGTTCGGTTGTACAGTATATTAGCTCAGCCTGGAATTCCCAGACTGCTTTCCATTCTGGTCTCCCTGCTCCAGGAAAGATGTTGGGAAACCTGAACAAGTTCTGCAAAGATTTACAAGGGTGTTCCCCTTGTAAATGGAACATTTGAACCATTGTGGGGGGGGGGGGGGGGGGGGGGGGGGCTAAGGCTATTTTCCCTGGAGCAGGAGATGCTGTGGGATGGCATTATGCAACTTTATAAAATTGTGAGGAGCAACAACAGGGTGACTAGTCAGTTTCTTTATTCCCACGATAGGGGAGTCCAAAAGCAGAGGGTATAGGTTTGACGTGAGAGGGGAAAGACTTCAAGGGGACCCTACAACAACTTGCTTGGGACATGTATAAATGAGTTGGTTAGCATGGACGTTTCGGACAGAGGGTCTGTTTCCATTCTGTACATCTCTGTGACTCTGTTTTACAAAACTTGAGGAGGGTTTCAGAAAATATCTGCAAGGTTATTGTTAGGACTGTGGAGTTAAAGGGAAAGGCTGAATAAGCTGGGGCTTTTTCCCCAGAGCGTCAGAGATGACGGGTTACCTTACGGAGAAGCACAGACAGGGTGAATAGCCAAGGCCTTTGTTTCCACCCAGCGTCGGGGAGTTCAAAACTACAGGGCTTTGGGTTTTAGGTGAGAGGGGAAACTTTTCAAATGGATCTGAGGGCCAAACGGTTCACTCAGAGGTTGGTGAGCTAATGGAATGAGATGCTATAGGAATGATGAACACAGGCCAAATTAAATTTAAAAGGCGTCTGGAGAGGTACATGAATAGAAAGGGTTCAGAGTGATATAGGCCAACTCTCCCAAATGGAGCTGGGTCAGGTTAGGATATCTGGTCGACATGGACGAGTTGGACTGAAGGGCCTGTTTCCGTGCTGGATAACTCTCTGACTCGAAGTGCCTCAGCAAAATGGTGGAAAATCCACAACAAAAACAAAAAGTGCTGGAGATCCTCAGCGGGTCTGGCAGCATCTGAAATGGTAACAGATGCAGGAAACATTGCAGCTTTGAAGTAGTGTTGGGATGATCACACCAAGCACTACAATATCGATTACACGCTGAGTGCCAGAACGTGGGACGAGAATAAATAGGTGTTTGATGACCAGCATGAATACGATGGGGTTGGAAAGCTGACGTTCTAGGTCAGGACTGTTCATCAGGACTGACAAAGGGTCCTGATCCAAAACATCAACTTTCCTGCTCCTCTGATACTGCCTGACCTGCTGCACTTGCCCAGGTCCACATTGTATAGACTCTGACTTCCAGCAATGCCCACATCTTATCCATCCTGGTCATTGTGTTCAGGTCAGGCTGCATCAGTAGTGCTTGGTGTGATCATCTCATCATTACTTCAAGTGCACTATCTACCTGCGCCTCTACTTTCGAGGAATTACGAATCTGCACTACAGGGTCTCTTTGTTCAGCAACACTCCCCACGACCTGACAATTATGTGTATCAGTCCTGCTAAGCTTTGCTTTTCGAAAATGCAGCTCCTTACATTTATCTAACTTAAACTCCATCTGTCACTCCTCAGCCCATTTGCCCATCTGATCAAGATCCCATTGTAATCCGAGGTAACATACTCTATTGTCCGCTACACCTTCAAAGTTGATTTCATCTGCCAACTTACTAACTATACCACCTATGTTCACATCCAAATCATTGATATAAATGACAAAAAGCAGAGGGCCCTGCACCGATCCTTGTGGCACTGCACTGACCACAGGCCTCCAGTCCAAAAAAACAATCTTCCACCACCACCCTCTGTCTTCTAACTTTGAGCCATTTCTGTATCCAAATGGCTAGTTCTCCGGGTATTCTGTGAGATCTCACCTTGCTAACGAGTCTCCCTTGGGGAACCTTGTCGAACGCCTTACTGAAGTCCATACAGATCACATCTACTGCTCTGCCCTCATCAATCCTCTTTGCTACTTCTTCAAAAACAGCTCACTCAAGTACGAGACACGTGATTTCCCACACACAAAGCCATGCCGACTATCCCTAATCACACAACATAGACAAGTACAGCACAGAACAGGCCCTTACGTCCATAAAGTTGTACCGAGATTTAATCCTAAAGTAAAACATAGTAACTTAACCTACGCACCCCTCAACTCACTGCTATCCATGTGCATGTCTTGTCCCCAATGACTTCGCTTCCACCACCACCACTGGTAACGCATTCCATGCATTCACCACTCTTTAAAAAACCTACCTCGGACGCGTCCTTTATACCTTCCTCCTAATATCTTCATAGTATGACTTCTCATACAAGTCAATCCTGCCTTGGGGAAAAGTCTCTGGCTATTGATTATATCTATTCCTGTCATTATTTTGTACACCTCTATCAGGTCTCCTCTCTTCCTCTTTCTCTACAGAGAGAAAAGTCCGAGCTTATTCAAACTTTCTTCATACAGGAAGCCTTCCAGTCAAGGAAGCATGCTAGTAAACCTTGTTTGCACCCTCTCCAAAGCCTCTGTACATTTCCTGTAGTATTGAGACCAGGACTGGACACAAAATTCCAAGTGTGGTCTCACCTGGGACTTGTAGAGCTGTAGAAAAGCCTCACGGCTCTTAAACTCTATCCCCCTGTTAATGAAAGCCAAAAAAAATTTGCTTTGTTAACAACCCTATCCACTTGCTTGGCAACTTTGAGGGATTTATGTACTTGCTCACCCAGATCCCTCTGTTCCTTCACACTGCCAAGAATCCTGTCTTTAATCCTGTATTCAGCATTCAAGTTCCCATTTAACCAGGTTGAACTCCATCTGCCATTTCTCAGCCCAGCTCTGCATCCTGTCTATGTCACGCTGCAGCCTGCAGTAGCCCTCTATATTATCGACGACACTTCCAATCTTTGTGTCATCGGCAAATTTACTAACCCAGCCATCAACCTCCTCATCCATTTATAAAAACTATAGAGGCCCAAGAACAGAACTCTGGGGGACCCCACTCAACAGTGTCCTCCAGACAGAATACTTTCTTTCGACAACCACTCTCTGCCTTCTGTCAGCCAGCCAATTCTGAATCCGGATAGCCAAATCTCCCTGTGTCCCATACTTCCTGATTTTATGGATGAGCCTACCATGGGGAACCCTAACAAATGCCTTGCTGAAATCTATTAATAACACATCCACTGCTCTACAGTCATAGATCTGTCTTGATACCTCCTCAAAGAACTCAATAATCACACTTTGCTTTGACAAACTGTCATAAATTCGATCCCTCAGAATTATTTCCACAACTTTGCTGACAGATGTAAGACTTCCCTAGCTTCCTACAGAATTTTAGGGCACACCTGATCAGATCCTGGGGATTTATCCACCTTTATGCGTTTCAAGGTATCCAGTACTACCTTCTGTGTAATATGGACCTTTTTCAAGGTGTCACCATCTATTTCCCGAAATTCTATAACTCCCATCTCCTTCTCCACAGTAAACACTGATGCCAAGTACTCGTTTAGTCTCTCCCACTCCACACCCCCCATCCCCAACCGCATCACCGACAGCTCCACACATTGGCCACGTTGCTGATCTTTGAGGAGCCCTAATCTCTTTTTAGTAATCCTTTTGTTCTTAATGTATTTATAAAAACCCTTTGGATTACCCCTAACCCTATTCGTCAAAGCTGTGTCCTGTCCCCTTCCTGCCCTCCTGATTTCCCTCTTCAGTATACTCCTACTGCCTTTATACTCGAAGGATGTTTTGGATTGGAATTAATGCAAAATATTACATCTTGATTAAAATAAAAGGCAGGATTTACACTCATTAAAAGTCGGGCCATGAGAAGTGATATAGAACAAAGAGACCTCGGTGTTCAGATTTTTGAAGTATGTGTCACATGTAGACAGGGTGGTTAAAAAGGTTTAGCACATTTATCTTCATTGTTCAGACCTCAGAGTATTGGAGTTGGGACGGGATGTTGAGGTTGTACAGGATGTTGGGGAGGCCTCTTCTGGAATACTGTGCCCAGTTCTGGTTGTGCTGTCATGGGAAGGATATTATTAAACTGGAGCGGGTTCAGAAGAGTTTTACCAGTAGGTTAATGGGAATGAATGGTTTGAATTTTAAGCAGAGTCTGGATAGGCTGGGACTTCTCTCACTGGAGAGTAGGAGGCTGAGGTGTGACCTTATTAGAGATTTAGAAAATGCTGAAGACTATCAGTAATGTGAACAGCAGGTACCCTTTCCAGGAGGGGTTGCGATTCAAGACTGGGTACATACATTTTAAAGTGAGAGATGGAAAGCTTTAAAACGACGTTTGGGATTTTATTTTATTGTTTTTGCATAGAGAGTGGTTCACGTGTGGAATAAACCAGCAGAGGACGTGGTAGCTGTGAATGCAATTACAATATCAGGGTGGCACAGTGGCTCAATGGCTAGCAGGGCTACCTCACAGCACCAGGGACACAGGTTCAATTCCTGCATTGGGTGGCTGTCCATGTGGAGTTTGGATATTCCTCCCCGTGTCAGCGTGTGTTCCTCCAGGTGCTCCCATTTCTTCCCACAAGCCACAGATATACAAGGTAGGTGAACTGGCCGTGCTAAATTGCCCATCGTGTTCAGGGATGATTGGGTTTAGTGAATTAGTCAGGGGTATATGTAGAGTAAAAGGGTAGGGGAATGGGATTCTAAAGAGGAAAAAACATTTGGACCCGTATATCGATCGGGAATGCTAGGATGGATTTGGACCAAGTGGAGGCAAATGCGATTAGTTCAGATCAAAATTATGGTCAACACGGACTGGTTGGACCACAGGGTCTGTGCCGATGCTGTATAACTTTATGACTCTAACGCTCCTACCTCTAAATTCCTGTGTGCTCGGAACTCTTCCTGTCAATGCCACCTCATCCAGCCTTACAACTCTTCCATATCTCAATAATTCCTCTCCAGCCTCAAACCCCAAAAATTTCTATCATAAATATCTATCTTTGTAACATCCTCCATCCTCAGAATCCTTTCCAACTTTCATGCCCTCCAGATTTATTATCCTCCCTATCTCTAATCCCCTCCCCTCTCTGAAAACTTTGCTATATATGCCTTTCTTTATTTCCAGCCTCCTGGACACCCAATTTTTATTTCTCACTTGATGATGGCCCTTTCTGATTCCTGAGCTGAGCTTCTGAATTTCATCTTAAAACTCTCCGTCTCACTTACCTCCCAAAAACATCGACCAACCATATGTCATCTATTCTAGTATCACCTTTTCTGACCTGATGTCCAATGGAGCCTGTCATATTCCTGTCATAAACATCTCAGCTGTATACAGAACAGAAAAATACTCTGGTGATCCATCTGTGAGAAAGGAAACTACCACCGAACTATCCTGATCTATTTTCCAGTACTTGTGGAAAAGTCTCCTCTATCATGGCATCACAAGTGCACAAAAAATACATCTTAAATGTTTTCGGGATTTGTGTCTCCCACCCTTACAGACAGTGAGGTTTAGTGCAACTGTTGTTCTATAATGCAATTACCCATAGGAACACAGAGCAGCTGGGTCTGTGCAAACCAGAGATCGCCCACACATTGGGAAGGATGGCAGGGTCCCTGTGAGGGGGCACAGGAGGTTTACCAGGATGGTTCAAGGCATGGGGGATTTTAGTTGCAGGAACATGGGTGTTAATGGTACAGATCAAGAATATCCATCTACAATAGATGGACTCTCCTTTCTAACCTCTCCCCTTGCCTGGGCTGGGTAACCTTCCGGTTAAACCCACCACCAGACATTTCTCCCTAATGAGAGAGCAGCCCTATGGTCTGGGGGGACAATGCTGCCTTTCCCTTTTACACAGTGATGCCACTGTACCCCGGGGGTGGGGAGAGGGAATGCTGAAGGTGGGGGATGGGACACCACTCAGGCACAGTGCTTTGTCCTCGAGGATGTTCACTTTCTTTAATATTGTTGGGGGCTGTACTGATTCAGGCAAGTGGAGAATGTTCCAACACAATCCTGATGTGTACCTTATAGAGAGCAAACAGACATTGGGGAATCAGGGGTTTGGGGAAACTGAGGTTGTTCTCCTTGTAGCAGAGGAAATTGTGGCTGCCCTGTGACAGAGGGGTTCACAGAAATTATACATTAGAATAATCAACCTTACACTCATCAGCTCATCATAAACTGTTGACAAGACATATATGAAAGACTTGGGGGAGATCTATTGACAGGATGGTTTGATTCAAAGGAGAACTTTTATGCATCAAATAGGAATGAGCTGGAACACAATACTCACAACTAAATGCAAATATCCAGGTCCTGATGAATTGAGTAATTCTGTCAGAGTTTGGTGTTACAAATACTGAGGTTACCATCTGAATGTCCACCTGTAATACAAGTTTATAAAATCCGTCACTGTCAGATCAGGTTAGAAACTCGCACCATCCCCTCCTCCTGGCCCAGGATGACCGGACACATTACCCCTTGTGGAGGTCAGCAGTCAGTTCAGGGGGAAATGTATGTGGGTTTCTATCAGTTTCCATCTTGGGACTTCATGTGACTGAACAGGGCAGATCTTTGACACATGGGAGAGAATGTTCCAAGTTTTAGTGAGATGTGGAGAGCAGGATTTGCTGCTTCTTCTTTCCTTCCGTGCTGCCGCTGTGCCTCATCAATAACACATGGGGTGGGGGGGTGGGGTGAAAGGCTCGTGCAGCTTCAGGGGCAAGATGTCTCCATTCTGACCAAACAGGCAGCAAGCTCCTCCCAGTCATTCCATAGAGTATCCCTTAAAAGACAGCAAATCTTTATGCTTCCCACTGCCCAGTGTTCCCAGGAAAAGTTTAGAAGAATGATGGGGAAAATCTCCTATGAAAGGCATAACAGTAAAGTTCCAAAAGGATTATAAACAGTTTACACAGAGGGATTCATTGGAGAAGTGGACAACAAGTTGGCAAATGGAGTATCACTTGGGAAAATGTGAAGTGGTTCATTTCGGAGGAGATAATAAAAAGAACAGAGGACTATTTAATTGGGGGAAACTGTAGAAAGCTGCTCCACAAAGGGACCAAGAGGGAAATGTGCAGGAAACAAAGCAAGCTAGCACAAAGTTACACCAGGTCATCAGGAAGGGGAATGGAATATTGCTCCTGATTTCAAGGGATTTGCAGTATAAGAGTTTGAAGTATATACCTGAGAGCAACTTTATACAGTGTGAGTGAGACCACATCTGGAGTAATGAGAGAAGTTTTGGTTCCTTTATTTAAGGTAATACATCACTTCATCGGAGGCATTCAGAGAAGGTTGACTGGGATGATCCTCGGTTTGAAGGGATTCTCTTTGAAGAAAAGGCTGAAGAAGTCGGGACTCTACTCACTCGATTTGGGAAGAATGAGAAGTGAACTCTTTCAAACATATCGGCTTCCTACGGGCGAGGGGGAGACAAGCAACATTTTACAGATTGGAATTCCTGCTGCTTGGGATTGTGTAGGTGTCTGAGCAGAAGGTCACCTTGGGGTCAGAATAGCAGAGCAACATTGTGAAGAGTGTAGTTCTGCCTCAGTTCCCAGTGAGAGAGGGGGGCTCTGCAGTAAGGGAAAGGAATTTGTAATAGCAACTGAAGGCAATGGGTTGAACCATTGCAATGTTTCATTGGAGGAAAGTGCAGCTAATCGAGTGGTGGGAGTGTGGCAAGCAGTTTGATAACAGAATAACAGTGGAGCAATGGAGAGGGATGATGGGGAGGTAGAGCTGGACATGGTCAGTGTACATGTGAAACCTAACAGTGGTTTTGGACGATGTCACCTCCTGGCAGTATGTAGGTGAGAAACTGAAGGGACCAAGGATAGATCTTTGAGTTACACCAAATACAAGGAATTCAGAAAGCAAAGGGAGAGTGGAGATGGAGAAGGATTTTCCAACAACCTTGAAGTCAAATATCAGTTGGTAGCAGAATGGGTGAGCAGAACATAACCAGAAAAGACAGACGGAACAAGGAACAATATCTGTGAATTGGTGAGGGGGAGTGATGATGATGACGATGAGGAGGAGCCTGAATCTGCATTCTATTTCTACATTCGTGAGATTACCCAACCCCACCCTAGTCTCAGCTCATTTACTGAAATACTTGCTCCATCCCTGTGTTATCTCCAGACTTCATGATCCAAACACACTCCTGGCCAGCCTCCCACATTCAACTTACATATAATCTCAAGAATATCTTAAACTCTACTGCCCAAGTGTTTGCTTGCTCTATAACTTGTTGATCCAACAAAAGGCTCCCGTTTACAAGCAACTTCAAATTCTCACTCAATGTACTTCCTGGCTGTGAACATCCCAGTCTCCCTGCACCACACAACCTGTGAGATCTCGACAACTCATTTTCTTTCAGACTCCCAACGATGTGTTTATTCATTGCTTCACCAGCTTGGCTGTTTCTACTGTTGCCAAGGCAACACGGTCTGGAATTCCTATCCTAACCCTTTCATATCTGTTTTTCTCCTTTAAGGTATTCCTGAAAACCTGCTTATTTGGCAATTCCTTTGATCACCTGACCTAATATACCCATCTGTTGCCTAATGTCAGAAATTATCAATAGTATTTCTGTGAAATTATAAAAATGATAAAAATACAAACTGTTGTTGATTTGCACATACATTTTCAACTTTTTTCTGTCGCTGAGCGAATAATCTGTAACATCTCTTACCCAACCACATTGTGGGAGCACCTTCACCACACAAACTGCAGCTGTACAAGGAAGTCAAACATCACCTTCTCCACAGGCAATGGGGCTTTGACATTAATCACTGGGATCTGTGGAAGGAGAAACACAGTTGATATTTCAGGGAGTGCTAAATGTATTACAGGGAATGAAAATGTTGCAGAATTTGATAGTCAGAAAATGGAAGGAAAATGCATTCTTTTGTTGTAAAAAGGAATTATTCACTGGTGAAGTGATTGTGGAAAATTCAGTCCGTTTAGAGAGCAGCACGTTGTCAGGGGTTGGACAGCAGAGGAAAGTTAACTTACAAAAGGTCTGTGAAAGTAACAGTAAAATACTAAACAACCCAAACACCCTGTTTCCCAAGACTTTAACTCCCCTTCCCGCTCCACCAAGGACATGCAGGTCCTGGGCCACCTCCACCGTCAAATCCCAGGCATCTGATGCCTGGAGGAAGAACGCCTCATCTTGTGTGTTCGGATACTCCAACCACATGGGATCAATGTGGATTTCACCAGTTTCCTCATTTCCACTCCCCCCACCTTATCCCAGATCCAGCCTTCCAACTCGGCACCACATTCTTGTCCATCTTCCTTCCCACCGATTGGCTATTGCTTGACCGGCTGTGCTTTTCCAGCATCACACTCTGACATTGAAAACACCCTGACTCTGACACTCTGTAAATGCTGCCCTATCACTCCCTGCCAGGCAAAGCTGCCCATGTGTCCCCCTGCAGCTTGCCCCCTCACAAAGTTGGCTGCCACACTCCTGTCCCATGAATCACTGCCCCCAATAAAGGTGGCGGCGCTCACTCGCACCATTCACCATTTGAAGCATTTTCCCGTTTGCCACAAACAGGTCCTGGGATTTTCAAATTTGTGTTTTCCGATGTGCACTAAGTTCTGTAAAACGTCTCAGCACGTTCCATTAAAATTTCCTTCTCTTCCTGGTCAATATGTCTTTCCTTAACCATGCCCTGCACCTTCTCACATTCCCAATGCCTTGGTCACAACACACACTGTGCTGTCAGTGAAGCTGATCACGTGGTTGCTTATAGCCACGCCCCTCATTCACTCCGATTGGTTGGAGGACCGACAGGTACTGCCTGGTCTTCCAGTCCCATCCCCATCTTCTTATAAGAGGTATAAGAGTGAGGGTTCATTCCTGTTTCTCCTGATGTCAGACATTAACAACAACTACCTGCATTTTTAGGAGCCTTTCACACTGACAATTCTCCGAAAGTATTTCACGAATGATGGAAACATTGATTAAAGAGAACAACTTTAAGATACATATTTAAGGAGGACAGAGGGAGTTAGGAAAGATATTCAAGAGTTTTTTTTAGATTAGTTTACTTACAGTGTGGAAACAGGCCCTTTGGCCCAACAAGCCCACACCAACCCTCTAATGAGCAACCCACCCAGACCCAATCCCCTACATCTAACACTACGGGTAATTTAGCATTGCCAATTCACCTAAGCTGCACACTTTTGGACTGTGGGAGGAAACCGGAGCACCCGGATGAAACCCACACAGACACAGGGAGAATGTGCTAACTCCACACAGACAGTTGACTGAAGTGGGAATTGAACGCGGGTCTCTGGCGCTGTGATGTAACAGTGCTAACCACTGTGCCGCCCATCTGTAGCTCCAATCTTGGAGTGATATATGTGGGGAACAGCTTACAACGGAGACAGTTAGTGGTTAACCATAGCTTAACAACCCCATGTTCTAGCCCCCTACCCCACACACTAGGCCTTGTTCTCACAGCCTGTCATTACACACTACCTATGGTTAGTGTCTCCATTAACAGCTAGTCACCCTCACCCAGCCAGATCTTTATCTACTCCTTTATCCAACCGTTCTTCCCGCTCTATCCCTACCTATCCTTTACTCCTTACATCCTCCCCTAAACCCTACCTTCTGCATATAAACCAACATTTGTTCTCACAGTAACATCAGCTGTGAGGAAGGGACACCGGATCTGAAACGTTGACTCTGATTTCTCGGCACAGAACCTCCTGGTTGTTGTTTCTGATTTCCAACATCCGCAGTTCTTTTGGTTTTAATTTACTGGGAGTTTGTTATTCAGGTTCAACAGTCCCTGCTGTCTCTCCCACCCCCACCCAGTGACATTGCAACTGCACAGCTCATGGACAGGTGTGGTCTTGCTGGCCACACCCCTAATTCACTCTCATTGGCTGCAGGACCACACAGACTCTCCTCCCATTGGTCTGGAGCTGCCATCAATCAAGCCATCCCCCATTGTGAGGTGAGTGGTGGGC
This sequence comes from Hemiscyllium ocellatum, assembly GCF_020745735.1. Classification (NCBI taxonomy): domain Eukaryota; kingdom Metazoa; phylum Chordata; class Chondrichthyes; order Orectolobiformes; family Hemiscylliidae; genus Hemiscyllium; species Hemiscyllium ocellatum. The sequence continues at coordinate 75,067,375 of NC_083419.1, forward strand.
TCCTCGCTCTCTCTGCCTTGGGATGAGCTTCATACTTCACAGTGAATAGGGCAGTATCACAGAGCACAGGGGCTGGGGGCTATTCAGCCCATTGAGGCTGTACGCTCTCCCTCTGGAGATGCTGCAAATCCGTCCCAACTCCCCTCGCATTTACCCACAGACTCCCAATCTTTCCGTAAAAAGTAAAATTGCAAATCTGTTTGAGAACACCTGCTGAATCTGTGTCCACCCGCTGTTCAGACTGTTCCAGATGCTCAGAATGTACTTAGTAAAATGTAGGTCACATATTCACATTATTTTCCATTTAACTTAAAGTAGTTACTAATATTGTGACATTGTTAACAATTCCCCTCTCTCTGCAAATTAAAATATCCCAGAAACAAATTTGCACCTGGTCGAAATCACTGCTTAACCTTCTCAGCTCCAAGAATTATCTGTGCTGAGATGTACAGCTCAGAAACAATGGACCAATTCACCCATGCCAACTAGGAATCCTCAACTAACAGAGTCCCACTTGCCAGCTATTGGTCTGGATTCCTCAAAACCCTTCCTAATCACGTACCCAATCGGATGCCTTTTAAATGTTGTAATTGTATCAGTCTCCACTACTTCATCTGGCAGCTCATTCCATCCACACACCACACTCAACTTGAAAACGTTGCCCCTTTGATCCTTTTTAAATCTTTGCCCTCTCAACTTAAACCTACGTGGTCTTGTTTTGGACTCACCTAACCTGGGGGAAAAGAAAGACCCCAGCTGTTCACCATATCCACGCCCCTCGTGATTTTATAAATCTCCCAAACGTCACCTCTCAGTCTTTGATTCTCAAGGGAAATTAACCCCAGCCTATTTAGCCTCTCCGTGTAGCCCAAATCCTCCAACTGTAGCAAATCTTTGTAAATCTTGTCTGAACCATTTCAAGTTTCACAACATCCTCCTCAGAACAGGAAAATTCGAACTGAAAACGGAATTCCTGAAATGGCTTTATCATAGAACATAGAAAAATACAGCGCAATACAGGCCCTTTGGCCCTCGATGTTGCGCCGATCCAAGACCACCTAACCTACACGAGCCCACTATCCTCCATTTGCCTATCCAATGCCCGTTTAAATGCCCATAAAGAGGGAGAGTCCACCACTGCTACTGGCAGGCATTCCATGAACTCACGACTCGCTGAGTAAAGAATCTACCCCTAACATCTGTCCTATACCTCCCTCCCCTTAATTTAAAGCTATTTCCCCTCGTAATAGCTGACTCAATACGTGGAAAAATGTTCTCATTGTCAAATGTCCTATCCAGCCACAATATGACGTCCCAGCTTCTGTATTCAATGCATTGACCAATAAATATAAGCAAACCAAACACCACCTTCACTACCTGCCGACCTGCGACTCTACATTCAAGGAACAATGTACCTCTTTTTTCAGCAACACTCCCCAGGAACTTACCATTAAATACATTAAGTCCTGTCCTGATTTGCCTTACCAAAATGCAGCAGCTCACATTTGTCTAAATTGAACTCCATCTGCCATTCCTCACTCGAATGGCCCATCTGATCAAGATCCTGTTGTATTCTAAACTAACCTCCTTCACTGTCCACTGCACCTACAATTTTGTATTTTCTGTAAACCTACCTCATAAATTCACATTTATTTAAGGACCCAATATCCATTCCTGCAGCACACTGCTTTTCAGAGACTTCCAGTCCACAAAGCAACCCTTCATCACCACCCACTGTCTCCTACCTTCAAGCCTGTTTTGTATCCAAATAGATAGATCTCCCTGCATTCCATGTTATCTAACCTTGCTAACCAGTCTGCTCTGTGGAACCTTGTTCAAAGCCCATATAGTTCCTGAGATGCTGCCTGGCCTGCTGTGCTTTGACCAGCAACACATTTTCAGCTGTGATCTCCAGCATCTGCAGACCTCATTTTTTACTGTCTTCATCAATCTTCCGAGCACTTCTTCAAAAAAAACTCAATCAGGTTAGAGCGACAATTTCCCACGCACAAAGCCATGCTGACTCTCTAATCATTCCTTGTCTTTCCAAATACATGTGAATCCTGTCCCTCAGAATCCCTTCCAACAACTTGCCTGCCACTGACTTCAGGCTCACTGTTCTCGTGTTCCTTGGCCTTTTGTTACCACCTTTTTATAAAAAAAAGGCACCCGTCTTCCAGCACCTCACCTGTCACGAACGATATCAATATGTCAGGGAGGGACCCAGCAATCACTTCCCGAGCTTCCCACAAATTTCTGGAATACACCTGATCCGGTCCCAAGGCTTTATCCACCTTGATGCAATTTAAGATATCCTGAAACTCCTCTTCTGTAACAGACCCTTTTCAAGTTATCAGTATTCATTTCTCCAAACTCACTAGCTTCCACATCCTTCTCCACTGAAAAAAAGACATGGAATGTTAGAGGTGCGAGGTAGGAGCGAAGGACTTCTGGGAAGGTGAGTCTAACTCAGTAGCTGAGAGAGTAGCTCAGACTGAGCTGTCTCAGTCCTCAAGGACATAACTGTTCAAATGGGGTTTGCAGCAGGTGGTGAGGGAACCAGCAAGAGGGAAAAATATACTTGTTATGAATCTACCAGCTGCAAATGCATCTCTCCATGACAGTATCGGTAAGAGCAACCATCACACAGTCCTTTTGGAGACAAAGCCTCGCCATAAAGTTGAGAAAAACCTCCATTGTGTTGAGTGGTACTATCACCGTGCTAAATGGGACAGCTGTAGGAACTCAAACTGGATCTCTCTGAGGCACTGTGGGATAACAGCAGCAGCAGAACTGTACTCCAGCACAATCTGTAATCTCATGGGTTTGTACATCACGCACTCACCCATCACAATGGACAGGAAAGGACGGCATGCCAAGAGCAGCATCAGGCATACCTAAAAATGACGGGCCAACCTGGTGAAGCTACCAAACAGAACTATCTGCATATCGAACAGCATCAGCAGCAAGCAACAGAGCTAAGTGATCCTACATCCAATGAATCAGATCAGAGCTCTGCAGTTCTGCCACACCCAGTTGTGAATGGTAATGGACAATTAAACGACTAGTTGCCGGAAGCACTACAGATGTCCCCACCCTTACTGATGGAGGGGTTTCACACATCCATGCAAAAGATAAGATGACAGCATTTGCAGCAATTTTCAGCCAGATGCCAAGTGCGATGATCCATCTCAGCCTTCTCCAGTGGTTCCTAACGTCACAGATGTGAGCTTTAAGCCAGTGCGATTTAGTTTGAATAATATCAACAAAATGGTTAAGTAGTGTAAAGGCTATGAGTCCTGCTAACATTCTGGCAATAATACTGATAGCTTGTCCTCCAGAACTTGCCACCCACCAAGCAACGTACCGCTCCATCACTGGAATCTACCAACAATGTGGAACATTGCCCAGTGATGTTCAAATAAAAACACAGGGCAAATCCAATCCAGGCAATTTCCCTCCATCAGTCCAACTCGATTAGCAGTAAGGTGATGGAAGTAGTCATTAGCAGGATGACCAAGCAGCAGCTGCTCAGCAACAGCCAGCTGGGAGACACTCATTTTAGGCTCCACCATGGCCACAGCTCCCGATTGTGTTACCGCCCTGATTCACAACCTGACAACCAGCTGAATCCCAGAGGTGAGGTGAGGGGGACAGCCCAGTCCCACTCCAACACCACTATTTCTAGCTGATTCTATCCTTGTCTCAGCTCATATGCTCTCATCCATCGTGTGTTATCTCCAGACTTAATTATCCAAACACACTCCTAGCCAGCCTCCCAAATTCAACCACTCTGTAATCTCAAGAAAAATTGAAAACTGTCGCCCATGTGCTCACTTCTCCCAAAACATGTTGATCCATCAAAAGACTCATATTCATAAGCAACAACAATTTAGAAAACTCACTCTTCATATAATTCCTGGCTGTGATCATCGCTAGCTCCCTTCACCACGCATCCTTTGAGACCTCGACAACCCATTTTCTTCGAGACTCCCAATGATTTGTTAATTCATTATTTCAATTGTTTTGCTGATTCTACAGTTGCTAAAGCACCATGGTCTGGAATTTGCAGACAAAACCTCACAGGTCTGCTTTCCACCTTTAAGACATCCCTCAAAACCTACTTTTTGGCAATGCTTTTGATCACCTGACCTAATATCTCCATCTCTGGCCTTATATCTAAAGTTCTCAATAGTATTTTTGTGAAATTATGAGCATGATAATAAAATTACAAACTGTTCTTGATTTGGACATTATCCTCAAATCATCACTGTTGCTGTAATGAATAATCTGTAATGTCTCTTACCCAACCACATTGTGGGAGCACGTTCACCACACAAACTGCAACTGTACAAGAAAGTCAAGCATCACCCTCTCCACAGGCAACAGGGCTTTGGCATTAATCACTGTTATCTGTGGAAGGAGAAACACAGTTGATGTTTCAGGGAGTGCTAAACGGATTACAGGGAATGAAAATGGTGCAGAATTTGATAGTCAGAAATGAAGGAAAATACACTTGCTTATTGGAAAAAAGAATTCTTGACTGTCAAAAATATTCAAGATAAAAATAATCTGATAATAGAGCAGCACATGGTCAGGGGCTGGGCCACAGTGAAAAACTCATTTACAAAGGGTCTATAAAAGTAATAATACAGTACTAACCAGACCAAAAATACCCCCATGGTTGGAGACTGAGGAAGCTGGACATTGACAAAGTGGTCCTGAGGGAGCCCAGAGGTGAATCAGAGCAGGATTGGCTGCTGTCATCACAATGACTCTGTACCAGAGAAAGGCTGCACATGCGCCTGGCTGCACCTTGCCCCCTACAAAGATGGCGGCTCCGCACGAGTCCAGGGAATCGTTGTCCCGAATAAAGATGGCGGCGCTCACTCAGCCCTGCAGCCGCTGAGGCAATTCCCCATTTACTGCAAACACGGGACTGGGACGTTCCAATTTGTGTTTTCCGACATGCACAATTTGTTTGTAAAACCTTTCAGCTCATAGCAACACAGTTTTTCTCCCGTTTCCTTGTTTATTTCTTTCCTTACCGTATCCTTTCTCTCCATAACTTCCCGTGCATTCATTTCAGCTACTGTGACGGGCGCGAGGGTGATCACATGGTTTACTTTAGCTCCGCCCCTCATTGACTGTGATTGGTTGGAGGATCAACCTCCCGCTAGGTCCTCCAGCTCCGCCCACCGTCCTTTCATTGGTCCGGTGCTGACATCAATCACCCGGGGGGGTCACTGTTGGCTGGAGCATGCGCAGTGTGTCCTGCTTTTGCTGAGATGTTGGGTCATGTGATGGGAGGTAACAACAATGACTGCAGATGCTGGAACCCAGATTCTGGGTCAGTGGTGCTGGAAGAGCACAGCAGTTCATGCAGCATCCAAAGTGCAGAGACATCTGCGTTTCGGGCAAAAGCCCTTCATCAGGAATAAAGGCAGTGAGCCTGAAGCGTGGAGAGATAAGCGAGAGGAGGGTGGGGAGAAAGTAGCATAGAGTCCAATGGGTGAGTGAGGGAGAGGATGGAGGTGACAGGTCAGGGAGGAGAGGGTGGAGTGGATAGGTGGGAAAGGAGACAGGCAGGTAGGGCAAGTCATGGGGACAGTGCTGAGCTGGAAGTTTGAACTAGGGTGAGGTGGGGGAAGGGGAAATGAGGAAGCTGTTGAAGTCCACATTGATGCCCTGGGGTTGAAGTGTTCTGAGGCGGAAGATGAGGCGTTCTTCCTCCAGGCATCTGGTGGTGAGTGAGCGGTGGTGAAGGAGGCCCAGGACCTCCATGTCCTCGGCAGAGTGGGAGGGGGAGTTGAAATGTTGGACCACGGGGCAGTGTGGTTGATTGGTGGGGATGTCCCGGAGATGTTCCCTGAAGCGCTCTGCTAGGAGGCGCCCCCAGTCTCCCCAATGTAGAGGAGACCACATCGGGAGCAACGGATACAATAAATGAAATTAGTGGATGTGCAGGTAAAACTTTGATGGATGTGGAAGGCTCCTTTAGGACCTTGGATAGAGGTGAGGGAGGAGGTGTGGGCACAGGTTTTACAGTTCCTGTGGTGGCAGGGGAAAGTGCCAGGATTGGAGGGTGGGTTGTAGGGGGCCGTGGAACTGACCAGTTAGTCACAGAGGGAACGGTCTTTGCAGAAGGCGGGAAGGGGTGGGGAGGGAATATATATCCCTGGTGGGGGGTCTTTTTGGAGGTGGCAGAAATGTCGGTAGATGATTTGGTTTATGCGAAGGTTTATAGGGTGGAAGGTGAGCCCCAGGGGCGTTCTGTCCTTGTTACAGTTGGAGGGGTGGGGTGTGGAGGGCGGAGGTGTGGAATGTCGACGAGATGCGTTGGAGGGCATCTTTAACCACGTGGGAAACTAAAGGAGGAGGCCATTTGGTGTGTTCTATGGTGGAACTGGTCCTCCTGGGAGCAGAATCATCTGAGGCGGAGGAATTGGAAAACGGGAAGGCATTTTTGCAAGAGGTAGGGTGGGTTGAGAGTTGACTGAGGGTAAGAATTCCCTTTGCTTGAGCTCTACAGTAGATTTCCTTTATTCATGGAGGGAATTGCCTTCCTACTCATGACTGTATAGCTGTGATTGATGAATCAATGCCATCTGAATCAGTGCATAAACACCCCATTTTCACAACATCTAAAATCTTTAGCACATTGTATTACGCTCTTCTTTGGAAACAAAAAAAACATGAAATGGAGCCTCGAGGAATCGGAGCAGGAGGAGGGCATTCATCCCTTTCAGCTTGTTCCCCCATTCTATCAGATCATGGCTGGGGCAACCCAGACCTCAACACCTCTTTTAGGCTTGATCCGCATAGCCCTCAACTGATAAATATTTCAAAAATCTATCTGCCCTCTTTTAAAATAATTTGAGATAGAATCATAGATTCCCTACTGTGTGGAAACAGGCCCTTCATCCCAACAAGCCAGCACAACCCTCCGAAGAGTAACCCAACCATTCCCCTCCCACATTTAACTTCCACTAAAGTTTGGGTGAGAAAATTCTAGCCATTCACTGAGAGAAAAAAATCTTGACTTTTTCTAAAATGAATGTTCCCCTCTGTAATGTCCCCTGGTTTGAGACTTCACTGGTGCTGGAAGATCTAGTCAACATGCACCCGATCAAGCTCCTCAGAATCTTGTTTCCATAAGATCACCCCTGCTTATCTATTCTTGATAGGTCAACCCTTTCATGCTCGAAGCAGCTAAGTGACTCTTTTTTGAATGGTCTCCGATGTTGGTTTATCCTTTATTAAATATAGGAGCTTACATTGTATGCAGCACTGCAAGTGAGGACTCAGCAACAGCCAGCGTGGTTAACCAATCCTCAATCCATGCTAATACATTACCCTGTTACCATGAGCTCCTCAATTGTGCAATTAACTTTTATGTAGCACCTTATCATTTGCATTTTTAAATTCCAAATACAGAACATCATTGGATTGCCCTGCTAGTTATCTCCTCAATGAACTGTCGCAAATTTGTCAAATATAGTTTCTCTTTCACAAAACCCAGTCGATCATGTTTAATGATAAGCTTTTTTAAATGTCCTGCTATTTCTTACTTTAATATTCGACTCTGTAGATTCTTTCAGTAGATTTGCTAAGTATGATTCCCCTCTCTTAAATCTATGCGGACTCTGTCCAATCCTGTCACTGTTCAGTAAGAAACTTGACTGTACTCCAATATAGTTAGTAAATGTATCTGTAGTTATTTTAAAAATTGATTACTTGTAAATGCTGGACCCATGCAACATCAATGAAATAGTGACTCTGAATGTGGGTTATTGTGTTTTTTACTGTTAATTCCTTTTCGTACTGTGTTATGCAGACAGTACCAAGTGATCAGTCTTAATTGTGAGTAACTTTGAAAATAATATATTTTAAAAATGACACCCCAAAATGCTGCCTCATTATTGTGCAAGGAGGATTTTATTCAATAGTTTGCAGATAAAATTGAACAGCATTTTGCTGCAATTTGGCCAGACTGCAGGTTACACCAAAGTATCAGTGCCTCACCTTTAGAGTGTTCCCAGATATCGTGCAGCTGCAGTATTTTGGTTTGCACTCCGCTATATGTTGTTCTCACTTGTTTCATTGTGAAAGATTACAAAATTAATTTGAATGAATGAACTTATGTTTTATTCGCCGATGTTAGGAGAAACAAAGTCAATATTTCAAGTGCTGATAAAGTAAAATAAACTGATAATCAGTAGGATGGATAGATTCTTGTTGCCTCGAGGAATTAAGGGCTACGGGGAGAACGCTGGTAAGTGGAGTTGAAATGCCCATCAGCCATGATTGAATGGCGGGGTGGTCTCGATGGGCCGAATGGCCTTACTTCCACTCCTATGTCTTATGGTCTAATGGTCTAAGATGGATATGGAACAAATGCTGGCAAATGGGACTAGATTAATTTAGGATATTTGGTCAACATGGGCAAGTTGGACTGAGGGGTCTGATTTATGTATTGTACAACTGTGACTTCATTCTCTCAATTATTCAAGAAGTTGAATACTTCGAGGAGGAAAAGGAGAATTTATGCAGAGAATGCACTTGAAATGATGATTGAGGTATATCAAACTCACATTGTTTCATCACCTTTTCCTCTGGGTTCTTCAATGAACAAACTTGTTTTGTTCTCTGAATAACTATGTATCATGTGATTTGTTCTGCACAAAATATTTCGTTAGGATGGAGTGAGCTGTTAAGAAGTGTTCATGTTTAAAATTTAGGCAGCTTGATTGTGAATCTCATCTTGGCCTGAACACCACTTTCCTGCCAGCCCTCCTTAACTCTTCAACCCATTACTGATTAAAAATCTGGTTGTCTCTTATTTAAATTTACTTCATGTCCCAGAATCCACAGTGTTCTGAGATAGGGAATTCCCCAGGTTCACCATCCTCTGAGAGAAGTAATTCCTCCAACTTTCCCTTCATTGTAAACTTAGAACGACTCATTGTAGATTGAATCATCTTCTCTGCCTCTACTTGGTCAATCCCTTGACCATTTTATAGACCCTCAAGGATACCACCTCTCATTCTTAGGCTGCAATGAATATGAATGTAAATAGTGGTTGTCATTCAGCTTGTGGCATTTTGATAACTGTGGCAGAGGATGTTTGTTCAAAACTGAGCTCGATGGTTAGTGCTTTTCAAATAAGAAATAGTTGACGAGATTAAGTACATTAATATGTTGGCGTTTTGTTTTTAGGAAGACTTACTGTTGGGAAGATTTGATTAAGGGAATATTGCAGTCAAAGCTGTGGAAGATTAACCTCCACCCATGTGTGAGATAGTACACTGTGGTCAAAAGAATAAAGAGACCACTTCCTCTTTGGAAATAACTCCTTAAATAGGGCAGAAGGATCTGGAGATAGCAATGAGTCACTGGCAGCAAATGGCACCAGTTTGTGAGATTAAATACAAAAGTAGATCATGGGTTTATTTCTGGGACGACAGAATGGAAATGTGTTCGATATGTGTAGAACCATGAACAGATCACCCTTGGAGCACTGCAAACAGTTCCGATCTTCATATTGTAATATGAATGTAGAGGCAGTAGGGAAGATAAAGAATAGTTACTGGAATTATATTCGAACTGAATTTGAATTCATCAAGTAAGATTGGACAGTCTTGTCTCATTGTAAAAGAGTGACATGGTCCTGTTGCATTTGATCGGGTAGACATGGAAAAGCTGTTTCTGCTTGTGAATGGCAGAATCCACTGGATCTGTGGATATAATTGTAATCACTATTAAATCTAACGGGGAATTTGCATTGGGCGACAAAGTCTTTACCAAAAAGGGGTTTGAATGTAGAACTTACTTCATCAGGAATAATTGAAGCAAATAACAGATGAATTCAAGGAGGAGCTTGGAATACAAGAAATCAAAGAAAACTATGTTGATGGGTTTAGGTTGGGAAGGAAGCCTGTGTAAATCACAGATACTGAGAACCTGTTTTTGTGTCCTGAAACGATGCATCTGTGTTGTTCTGTGCCATTTCTATAGGAGCAGCAGCGGCAGCAGTAAACAAGACAGCTCACCCTTACCATTCTTGGAGAAAAGCAGATCAAAAGGGATATAGCTCTACTGAGGAGGTGGTTCAAACAGTGGCCAACGACTCAATCTGCAGAGACAGTGTGCCTTCATTACCTGGTGAGAAAGGGGAATTCTTTAACCAGAAATGATGTTTTGTCCTTCCAATGATCTCATGACTTAAGCAGGGAAATGTGTCTCTTCAGTTAGATGATTTGAATCAATCAAATCTTTTGCTACGTTAGCACTCCTTCCCTACCCAAAGGATATGTGGGTCAAATAGGCACATGTCTTGCACTGATTTAATTCAAGATTCCTTTATTCAGTCATGAGCTTAACCTATTCAATCCAAGTTCCTTGTGTTTCCCTGGATCTGTGATTGTGCACAAGGAAACTTAAACAATGTGTGATTCAATATCAAAGTTGTGTTGAATCAATAATTGTAACCCCACTCTGCTCCTTGAGCAGATAGTTAATCCAAGGATTCTAGCTCAGCCCTTAACTTCAAGTTCAAGTTCTAAACCTTTCAGTTAGCAATGGAAAATAACAAAGAACAATGTCAATCATTTATTGTCTCTCCAGCCTCTGCTTCTGTTGCCACTGAATACTCCCATAAGTTTGACGAGCCAATGACTAAAGATGAGATTGAAGAGAAATCCTTCCGTTCTCTTCTGCCACCAGAGAGCCAACACCACTTTCATATGGGGAAGGAACGCAGCCAGCAGGATGGTTCAGATGGAGACATAGTGCGGGACCAGTCGGCTTCTCTTATGGATTAGGGTGAGTGGTGTTACCAATTAGTGGGATCTCAGTGCTTGGAATAGTTGCTCCTCTCCATGTTCGAGGTACCTTGCCAAGAGATTCAGATGGAGAGGACGAGGACCATATGGTGTAACAAGTGTGAGCCAACAGTTGGGCAGGGCCTGTTTCTGAAAAAAAAAGCGAGTACCACTCGGTCACAATGTGCCCTGAGTTTATAAATCATGAAGGAGAATAAATACTTGACATTGTGAATCTTTGTAATCAAGTTCCCATATAGTGAAGACAAAGATTAATATTTACTGGGATTCCTTGCTCCCCCAATCAGATAAACACAAGGCAAATTTGACTGTTAAGCATGTCCCTGAATTTACACCTTTCTACTGTTCATTAAAGGTAATAAGATGCAAAAGATATTTTTTGCAGAGGAATTTGATTTGAACAAGAGACATTTGTGCAGATAGTAAGAGGTATTCTAATTGGAAGGATATGTTTAGTGATATCCTGCATGGATCGATGTTGGAGATCTTATTATTCGCTATTCATAATGAAAGGAAAGCCACATTCAACATTTGGGGCCACTCTGCAGATGACAGCGATTCCAAGTGTAGGTAGATGGAAGCACAGCATTAGGAAGCAATCTTGATAGATTCAGGAAATGAAAAAAAAACAACGACAGATGAGTTTATGTCGGCAAGTGGGAGGTTGGATCAAAATCGGATATTTTGTGATTGTGAAAATAGAGAGAGTGGACTCCAAAGGAACTTGGTGGGATTGATCCAGCTGTATAGTTCACGAAAATGTCTCAAATAGGTTCAGAAAAGTGACCAAGGGGCCGGTGGAATGTTGACATTGATCTCGACAGAAGACGAGATCCCAAAGGATTAGAAGTCATGCTTCAGCAAATCCGAACCTAGTTAGACCAAGCTGTCAGGGCTGGGCACCATGGCTGAAGGAGAGTATCCCTCTGAGGGGAAGTGCAGTGCAGATTTACTGAAGTGATACTTGGATTCCAAGGCTTAACTTAAGAAGAAAGATTAAACAGATAAAGTGTTCGAGTCAGAACATTGAGGTGTGATAACGGGGAACACTTTTATACACAGAAATGGATAGTTTGATAAAGTTCCACAAACAGCGATTGATTGGAAATTATTTGCAAATTTCAAATTTGAGGTTGGTAGATTTGGAATGAACATTCTGAAGGATTATGGGACAAAGACAGGGATTTGTCATGATGATGAAGATGACCATGATTTGGGTGAATGGTGGAATAGGCTCACGAAGCTAAATAGCCTCCTCATGTTCTGATGTTGATGTAACCGTGGCTCCCTTATTCTCTGCAAGTGCAACTCCTGTTGTGTTTTTGGTTATTTATCAGAACCTGGCAGCAAATTAGTGACTGGAGTCCTGACCAGAACGTTATCAGGATGAGGGACTTCGACGGTCTTAATGTGTTTCACAGATGATGAAATGACACAGCCAGCACTCTCCTTCCGTCTCTCCCCGACTCTCTCCACCCTCTCCTCCAATCCCACCCCCCACCCCCACCGTCTCGGGCCCCCAGCACACCACTCTTACGCCCCACCCCTCTACCCACCCCTCCCCCCGCCCCCACTGGCTCACCTTGTCCCACCTCGCCCCCCCTCACTACCCTCTCGCCCCCGCCCCATCAAACCTGCTCGCCCCCCCATCGCCACCCTCGCCCCTCCCCGACACCCCTCGCCCCCAACTCGCCCTCCAATCGCTCCCCTCGCACCCCCTCGAACCCCCGCTTCACCCCCCCTCGCACCCCCCTCGTCCCCACTCACCCCCACTCACCCTCTAATCGTCTCCCTCACCCCCGCTCGACCCCTCTCTC
>NC_083419.1:75194289-75332488 GCF_020745735.1 Hemiscyllium ocellatum
GGCCTGTACTGCGCTGTATCCTTCTATGTTCTATTTCTATGTTCTAAACCCTTAAATCCTTTTTAAACTCCCACATCTGACAAGAAGCCCATATGATTCTACTAAGGCCATTTGTGCTCCTTCACAATCTACAGACCCAAAAAACAAAACTGTCTTATTTCTCTACAAAACACTGCCCCAGGTTAAATTAATATTTAGGGCTTATATTTTAAGATTAATCAAGTGATATATCTCAAAAAAAACATATAATTTAGGAAGAATCCACTCTACTCACTTCTGCAGACTTTCTGTAGGACACAGTTAAAACAATTCACTTATCTGGCTGGGGACATTGTCCAAACAATTCCTCCAAACCAGTTCTAAATTTCACTGTTTGTTAATTTTACTAGATGCACTCTGATATCCAGCGATACATGAATTCAAACTGCAAAGGCAGTAACTGTACAGGTACACTGTCCTGTCAGTTTCTCCCCCTCACCATGTGCTTCCTCTGTCTGTTCCTTTCCCTCTTAAAACTGCTGTTGCTTTGACTTTTTTCCCCAAAGTTGCAAAACAATGCAACGGCATACAAAGCAGAAATTGCTGCTCCTGGAATTTGAGGAAATCACCTTCAACACCTAAAATACCTCAACAAAGGAGCAGCTGTTACAGCCAGAATTTTTTCCCAACCAGACTTCTGAAAATCCAAATAAACTACTTCCACTGGTTGTCCGTGGTCTATGCTGCAAGAAATAACTCCGAATTCCAAAGTTTGTCAGGCATGATTTCTCTGTCAGAAATGCATTGTGATACTCTGCAACTTTGCTGTTCATTTCGAAGTACCCAATATCACTTCTTATATAATGGATTCTAACTGTTTCCTTACATATGTCAAATTAATTGGTCTGCAGTTCTCCATATTATTTCTTCTTCCCTGTGTACATGGATGGATCATGTTTACTACCTTCCAGTTATCAACAAGGGCTTATTGTCTTTACAGGATCTACAGTAAAATAAAACACAGTCACCGACAGTTGAATTAATATGCTGTTTTATTTCTGACATTTTGAAATGAAGTATATCAGGCCCATCAGACTTAACAATGATCAATCTAGCTCCATTTTCAAGTACTGCCTTGTTGCTGATATGAATTGATTTTATGTCTTTAGTTCCACAAGTCCCAGGTGATTGCTTGCTTTACACGGAGATTTCCTCGTGCTTTCTCCCTGAAGACAGATGCAAAGTAGCTGGTTAATCTCTCTGCTATTTCCTTGTTCCCCATAATAATTTCTCCGATACCTTACAAATTTCCATATTTGGCCTTACTTTAATTTTCTTTGGTACATGGATCGTAGACTTAAGCCGTCTTTGTGTTTCCTGTTTGTTTGTATTCATGTTCTTTTTGATTTCCTTAACACTTTCTTCATCCTTATTTTCAGAAAAGTAAATCTCGCTGTATGTTCAGTTTTGCACAATATCTGGAATTCTTCTGAAGCTGCTTCCTTAGATTTAATGCAATCATTAATTTCTTATGTAAACCATCAGTGAGTCCCCTTCCCTTTCTTTGGTGTTTGTAACTTAGTGATATGTACGTATTTTTGAGACTTACAGTATTTCTATCACTGACAACCGATGTTTGTATCACACTAAATGTCATATTGTATTTTTCAAATTCACTTCGCCCGCTAGCCTTTGGGTTTCCATGATATTTGAGTGTAATGATCAAACATTCTATATTGCATGCAGGTGCCGTGTAAAATGCAACATATTAATGTCACGATTGCCCAATAGCTTCCTCAGAGCACGGTGAGTAATTAGTACTTCTGACCACACAACACCACGCCCGAAATAACCTGCTCTCTACTTTGGTTCACAACATACTCTTCAACCTACTTCATATACACTTATGAAATGTATTTTTCACAGCATTAGTAATCATTTAGTTAACGCAGTTTAGATGCAATTTTAAATCATCCAGTATTACTGCAGCACCCACGATATTTACATATCTATTTTGCAGAGAATCGGATGCACAACTGTTTTGGTTTAGATATGTAAGGTACCAATGTTTGTTTCTCCTTGTTGTTTGCAAGATCCATATAAACTGATTCTGAAGAAGCTGAGGGATGTGCCCTGTGGTGTTATTAGTGATAGATGTGGACAAGACATTTGGAAGGCTCACCCTGATGGTGAGATAATCTGAAGAAATGCCTTTCAATACAGGACAAGCATCAATAACCTTCCTCACTCTGCCAGGACAAACGTCTCCCAATTCTCTCTACTCCCTCACACTCTATGTATATCTGTTACAGCACCTGCCCCCGAAATGGCTCTTGCTCCACCAGTCACACTGTTGCATGCAACACTCTCTTTTCTTCACTCTCTCTGTCACTGAAAGCAAATCGAGATTGAATTTATTGTTTTGCCAACATTGGACCAGTGAGACAGTTTGATGCTGGCGATATAAAAATGCGAACATTTTGAAAATTGGTGGAGAGCAGATGCAATCGAGACGGAAGAAGCCTGGGCATCAACCATCTTGCTCCGCAAGAAATTAGGAAATACTCACTAATCATTTATACGTTTTAATATGAAACATATTCACAGTAAACAGAAATACATTGACCCAGGGAATTCAGCAGCCAGTAGAGTAACATCACAGAGGACGGCAGAGGCTGTGTGGTTTTGTGATTATTTTGATGCAATCTTCATAAGTGCCTAATTGAAACTGCATATTGTTGTACAGTTGGGGGCAGTTGTGTGGCGGGGAGGGGGGGACGGGTGTTGGTTAAAGTTGTAAATAGTTGTGGATTAATGTTGACTTTTAAAGTAAACAATAAATTCGCGTTATTTCCTTTAAATACTGGAATTTGGGAGTCCCCTGTCATTCATATTCTGACAGATTTCGAGGTGAGTTGAGCTTTCCTGGGTGTTTGGTTTAATTAATAGAAGCGTTCACCACCATGTCATAACATTTGTAAAGACCAACAGAGAGAAAGATAAACAAAAGTAAGGAATTAGAAGATTAAATATACAGGAAAACTGTAAGAGCTTCTTTCGATATGGAAAGGGAAAATGAGAGGCAAAAATGGGCATCAGATCCCTAGAAATTGACACAGGAGACATAGTAATGTGGAACAAGGAAATAGCTGAGGAGATGAAAAATTACTTTGCATCAGTCTTCACGGTTGAAAACACGAGTAATATGCCAAAAGTTGAAAAGACTTAGTGGGCAGACCTGAGTAAGGTGGCCATCACCTCGGAGAAGGTGCTGGAAAAACTGAATGGCCTGAAGGTAAGTAAATCAACTGGACCAGATGGACTCCACTCCAGATTTCTAAGACAGATAGCTGATGGGACAGTGGAGGCGTTGGTGGTGATCTTTCAGGAATCTCTCGAATCAGGGAGATTCCCAGTGGACTGGAAAATCGCTAACGTGATACCCCTGTTTAAAAAGGAGTAAAGCAAAAAATGGAAAATCACAGATTGTCTATTCTCAACTTGGCTCTGGGTAAGATCCTGGAATGTATTGTGAAGGATGAGATTTCTGAGTAGTTGGATGTAGTTGGAAAAGTAGGACAAAGTTCGCTGGTTTCATCGAGGGGAGGCCATGCCTGGAAAATCTGCTAGAAAACCTTGAGGACGTAACGAGCAGCTTAAAACAAGGAGAGCCAATGGATGCCATCCACCTGGACTTCCAGAAGGTCTTTGACAATGGCTACTGAATAAGGCAAGGGCCCGTGGTATTAGAGGCAAGGTGCTAGCACGGATAGAAATTTGGCTGTCTGGCAGGTAGCAAAGAGTGTCGATTAAAGTGTCCTTCTCAGGATGACAGCCGGTGACAAGTGGTGTTCTATAAGGCTCAGTGTCGGGACCACAGCGTTTCACTTTATACATTAACGATCCAGATGAAGGAACTGAAGGCATTGTGGTTAAGTTTGAAGGTGATACAAAGTTAGGTATAGGGACAGGTAACGTCGAAGAGGCATGGTGACTCAAGACGGATGTGGATAGGTTAGGATAATGGGCAAAGAAGTGGCAGATGCAGTACAAACTGGGAAATTGTGGGAACATGCCCTTTAGTAGGAAGAATAAAAACATGGACTACCGAGAAAATTCAGATGTCTGAAGTGCAAAGAAACTTGGGTATCCAAGTCCAGGATTCTCACAATGTACACTTGCAGGTTGAGTCAGTACTAGGAAGGCAAATGCAGTGATGGAACTTATTTTGAAAGGATTTGAATGTAAAAGCCGGGATGTACTTCTGAGGCTCTATAAGACTCTGGTCAGACCACATGAGGAGTATTATGCGCTATTTTGAGCCCCATGTCTCAGGAAGGATGTGCTGACCTTGGAATGGGTTCACAGCAGGTACACGAAAATGCTCCCAGGAATAAAAAGCTTAATTTATGAAAACGTTTGAAGACTCTGGGTCTTTTCTTGATGGAGTTCAGAGGGATGTGGGTGGATCTAATTGAAACATACAGAATACTGAATGGCCTGCACAGTGTGGATGTTGAGAAGACTTTCATTGGTAGGAGACTCTAGGACCCAAGGATACAACCTTAGAGAAAAGGAAAATCCTTTTAGAACGGAGTTAAGGGGAAATGTCTTCAGCCAGAGAGTGGAGAACCTATGGAATTCATTTTCACAGAAGGCAGTGGAGGTCAGGTCATTGTGTATATTTAAGATAGAGATAGATTGCTTCTGGAGTATGAAAGGGATGAAGGGTTACAAGGAGAAAGCAGGAGAATGTTGTTGAGAAAGTTGTCAGCATGATTGAATGGCAGATCAGACTCGATGGGCTCAATGGCCTCATTTCTGTTCCTATGTTCGATGATCTAATGGTCGTAAGCTGCAGTCTGATGCTCCTGCTCTCTTACTTTGTCTCTCCTGACAGCAAAGTGTGAGATTAAAATTCCCTGAATCATCTTTAACAAACGTGGGAGATTCCTATTGAGGATTCTTGGGAATCGCTGCACTGCTTGAAGGAAAGGAAATTCTGCCAAATCGAACTGTTCCAGGAAGAAGTTTCATACCAGCAGCTTGTTTGAGTAGAATAAATTCGGAGACAGAATAGCAGTTGGGACACATTATCTCTTTTCCATTTGATATGATTAAAAATACTAGGAAACTCTGGAAACCATTCCTTATTCTTTATTCTCTTCAGACATGTGCGTTGGTGTGTGTGTCTGTATGTGTATGACTCTGTGTCTCACATTTTTCGAGAAAATGACCTAGGTTACACTTCACATTTGTTGTAACCAGTGAAGAAGTGGGGCTGGAAAATGAAACAGTGACCCTCCAACATTGGTCGGAACAGGAATAATAAATTCTCACGGGGCTGTTCAAGTGGGAATTCTCTTCCCAAAAATTTATTCCCAAGACGAAGCTCAACACCACTACTTCCAGCACAATTAAACATGGCCCATAAATGTTGGCCTATCAACAACATCCACATTCCATGAATAAATAAAAAATGATGAACTGCAGCAGAATTAATTGGATGGGAACAAAGCTGTTAGACAAATGCCTGGTGCCTTCCAGAATTGTGCTGCCTGTGTAGTTAAACTTTGTGCAGTTCCCTAGCATTGTGACTGGGTGCTTGCATTTATTCAAAATTGGGTTTGTTCAACATTTAACAGACATGGAGGAAAATTGTGGACAGACAGAAAAGTGCTGCGGAGACCACACTCAGATGTTATTGTCTGGTCGAGCAATGACAAAGTGTCTAATGACCCACTCCTGCTCCTCAGTCCGATATTCCAATGTTCTATTCAGTCCTTAAAACCACCTGAACAGGAGCAGATAGAGACCACTTGCTCCAAATAGCTGGTCTGCAATGTTACAGGATGTGATTCAGTCCCTCAACACTGTGTGATTTGATGTGGGTTGAAACATGTGATGGGAAATCCAGACCGGATACAAAAGTGGCCTCTCACCTCTTTACAGCTTGTCTCCTCGCTGAGCTGGTGTTTCATTTGTTGGTCATGCTGCAGTCCCAGATTGACTTTGAATATCGGACCCATATCTCGCCCAGAGATGGCTCACCAGAAACCTTTCTCTCACTGTCCTCAACATTCAGTAAGAGCACTTCTTGGTCAATTGCAACCATCCATTTTGCAATGACAGAATGAGAACATAAGAAACAGGAGTAGGTAATACGGATGCTCAAGCCATTGTATGCGATCATGGCTGATCTACCGTTGGCATTAACTCCTCTTTAATGCCCACTTCTTCCCACCCTCTGCTCTCTGACAGGTCAAATATCCATCTTTCTCATCTTTAAATACTTGCAGTGATCTAACTCCCCTACGTTTTTACACCTGAAAATTTCTGACATTCACTACCCTATATAAGAAGAAAACATTCTCCACACAGATACCATCACGTATTAACATTAACAATAGTGGTTAACTGACCTGCTCAGTTAAGAGGGATTTATCCCGGTATCAAGGCAGGATGTGGCTGAAGATTTTATCCTCAGAGGCACTTAAATTCCCAGAATCATACACCCCGACTAAAATAAAAAAATACAAGTCATGGAATTTATCATCTTCTCAGTGTCTGTGTACAACATAACGCGTGATTGTCCATCACCATCAAGTTTCAGTGCAATTGTCTCTTTTTCTCTGACAGTGCTACAGATTGACCTTCACTCACTCCTCTTTTACGACCAGCCCACTGATTATTCTGGTGAAAATTCTTTACACTTTCTCTATTGCAATCAGATCATTCGTTTTAAAGGATAACAAAAATGTCCATAATACCCCAAATACAGCCTTTATAACACTCTCAGCGATGATCACAATAATTCCTTTCCCTCACTTAATGGTCGCCATATCTTTATTATGATGTAAAAACCCATTCCTTCGTTATGTACTGCCATCGATGTCAAATTTAAATTTTCCTTACCTCTGTATGTCAGCATCAGTAAAGCCAGCACCAGAGGTGCCTGTAGAGATGAACATCACTCTTGGGGAGAGACTCAGTCAGAAAGATTGCACTTGAAATAGGGAATGGTCACTTACCTGAATGGAAATGAAGTGTAGGAATAAGGAAAACAGACAGAGGAAGGGAGCTAACTTTACTTTTGTTCTTCCCTCATGTGAGGTGTGCAGTCCTGACAATGCCAGCATGTTATATGGATCTTGAACTGAGTGGCTGGTTCAGCTGTTCCACAGGACCATAAAGAGTAAAACACATTGCGGTGGGTTTTCACAGACTTGACTGGGGAGGTATAACCCATTGACTTTTCTGAAGGACATGAAGCAAGCAGCTGGGCTTTTTCAAAATCACAAATAACGATAGTTTCACTTCAATTACATCAATTTCCTTCATGAGATATCAACAGATTATTATTCCGTGCCACCAGATTATGTGTAAATGATTTAAGCAGCATGCAGTATTGCCTGTCTGACAGGTTCTGTGCAGTGAACAAGTTAAACTTACTCAAGATCAATTATTCCGCAACTAACATGTGGTTAGAAGGGACTTAATAACGTGTGTCCAGATTTAACAAAGGCACAATTGATGGTTTATTCAGAAGATGCACTGACGCTGACGAGAAGATGAGGATATCATGAAGGTGGTATTGGACAGGATTAGTCAGTGGGGAGAATACAGAAATGTAGATCTGTGCAGAGCTAGAAGGATTAAGGAGTTTAAGAATAGTCTGTTTCATCTTCACATATTGGTGAGCAATTTCTCATGAGTAATTTGCTCGTTATAATTTGTGAGGAATTGACTATATCATTGGAGATGAAAATATTGACGTCCAGCTTTCTAAATTTTACATAATGCGAGCCGCAATTCAGCCTAACCTGGCTTTATGAACAAATAGAATGAGTTACCAGGAACACCAACTATAACGAGAATAGGACAGTAAACAGCTTGAATAACCATCAATACATCATTGGTTCGCAAAACAAATGAGATACAAGGTTGAGAAAGCCAGTAAACTCCAATCCATTGTTGGAATATAATATTCTCAGATTCTGATCCATTGTTGGAACATTTCAGCCTAATGTTCTCAGATTCTGATCTTTCCTCCCCTCTCTCTGGGTCTTCTGATCCCTGTTAGTGCTGTCGGTGATGCTCCCGCTGATACTATGGGATAACACATTGAACCGAGATCCTAATTGATAGAAGAGAAAAGCCTTGCAGTGACACATTTAGGATCCACTGAGACTGACATAAATCGCAGTCGCTGCACAAATGTCTCCAGTTAACCTATTTCAATTCAATACATTTTTACTAAAATTTAAAAAAAATGATTAAACTTTACACATTCTGGATGGGATATGTGGGGAGACTGAAGGAACAAACGTTTGGGCTGATAGATCAATCATGTGTAAGCATTCAATCTGCCTTGGATATGGAAGCAATGCCAGAGGTTTATCAGAACATAAGCATGCTTCTCTGTTTATAAATTGAAACTATGTTCTTTAACTACTGATCAGGCACTGCAATATCAGTAAAACGTTGAGAAAAGTTTTATCGTCCATGATCTGAGAAGAAAATGTCCCTAAGACTACATGCAGTTATAACAGACAACGATATGGTTATGTTAACAGAGAATTGTACCGAAGACATAATGGAGACTGCAGCTGTTTTATAATTCAGTGTAGGTAAAGCAAGGTGGTGGAAAAGGCACAGTAAGTCAGGCAACATCCGAGGAGCAAGAAAGTAGACGTTTCAGCTGGACCCTTCTTCAGGACTAGCGAGGGGAAAGGGGGCTAAGAGAAAATGGATAATGGGGTGAGGCTGGGGAAACATAAGTAATACGTGAGCGAAGGTAGGAGGTGATACTGATAGATCGGTGAGGAGTGTGGAACGGAGTGGTGGGAAGGAAGGTGGACATTAGGTCTCCTCAGGAGGGCAGATGTGAGTCCGGGGGCTGCATCTGGGATCTGGGTTGGCGAGGGGAGATTTGTAAATCAGTGAATCCAATGTTCATGCCGTGTGTTTGTTGGGTTCCGAGGCAGAAGATGAGGTGTTACTGGTAACATCCTGGTAAATCTCTTCTCAACCATCTCCAGCTTAATAATCTCTTTCCTTTAACAGAACTGCACACAGTACTTCAGGAAAGGCTTTATCAATATTCTGCACAATCTCAGCATGTCTTCCCAACTTCTAACCTCAAAGGTATGACCAATGAAGTAACCTTAAACACCCTGCGCCAAAATCTTCAATGAATTATGCCTGTCCCCCTGGGTCCTTCTTTTCTACATAACTACCAAAGCCCAGCATTAATTGTGTAAGCCCTCCCCTTGTTTGGTTTATCAAAATGCAATGCCTCACATGCATCCATGTTAAATCCCATCTGCCACACCTCAGCTCAGTGAATGTTATTACTGCTCCCATCACACTCCCCCTTTGGATTAAAACGACAATCCCCTCTCCAGAAGGCCTCTGGACACCAGTCTTAAGTTTTCTAAAGACCCAGAGCTTGGTTTGCCTTGCGCAGTTAGAGGGAGGAGTCGGTAAGGAGAAGCTGGCAAGGAGGCAGTTGCCTTATATTAATTAATGATTTTAGGAAGAGGGGAGCCACATGCTAGAGATTTGAAATAGTGACCGGTGTTTTGGGCCCAGAATTGTGCTCGTTCCTCGTTTCTAGTGTTCAGTATTGATATCTACTCGAGATCCTTCATAGTGCAGAGTATGTTTGCAGGATTTCTTTCCCTAATATAGCAGACTGCTGGTAATAGCCACTTAAACCAGAAATTATAGCCAAGTAATTGAAGATGTTCATTGGTTGTCTCAATGGCACAGCGAATGCACTCAAAATCCTTTAGTTGAGGGTAATAACTTGTTTTATTTTTCAATTATAAATGTCCACTGTATAATTTGGTAATGTTAACCAGAATTTAATAAATCCATACACTTTAAATATGACTCGAAATCTGGGCGTGATTTAGGCCTTGTTTAATGGATGGTGCCCACGTGTGTGAGCCGGGCCTCTTGATTCGATTCCAGTCCATGAATGTCTGATAGCGGCCCTATCTCTGGAGAAGGTGGAGTGGATTCATGTTCTGTAGAAGTGTGTCACAGCGTGTTACAACAGGCGGATGAACAAACACACAGGAGCATCATGTTGCAGCTTTAGGAGCTAATGCTGAATGACGGTAGTGTCCCTGTAACTGCGCCGAAAATTGTAGTTCCAAATCTCACAGAGCTGTTTCATAATATATCTGAACAAGTTGATTAAACTTTTTGGAATCGTGCCTTGCTGGAGAAGGAAGAGGTACGACGACTGAATTTGAGAATTTAGACCCAGGATGACTGAAAGCATAGCCAATCAATTATGAAGGGCATGGATAGTTTGAGTGGTCAAGGTTCCTTCTCCCCAAGGTAAAACCAGTAGGCATAGGTTTAAGATGTGAAGAGAAATACTTGAAAGACAATGAAGAGCAACTTTGTTTTTTGCTGCAGAGGATGGTGCTTCTATGGAATAAGCTGCCAGAGAAACTGGTGGAGGCTGGAACAATTACAGCATTTAAAGGGCAACTGGGTGGCTTTATGATTATTGGGACATGGGCCAAATGCTGACAAATGGGAGCGGATTAATTTCAAATATTTGGATAGCATGAGCGAGTTGAAGAGTCTGTTTCCCTGTTGTACATCTCTATGAATCATTGATTTAATAACTGAAGGTCTCTTTGTAATCTTCAGTGGTTCTTCATTATACAAACACTATCCACTGTACACCCAAACTCGAAGTTATCCACAAATTTGCGAAATATGCCTTCTACAACTCGTATCTAAATAATTTATATAAATGACAAACAAAAGTGTACCCAACAATTTTGCCTCTGGATCATCGCTGCCAACAGGCTTCCAGTTCAAAAAACAACCATCCACCACCACCCTGTCTCCTGCCATTACACAGATATACACAGAAACACACACGCAATCACACACGCATATAGAGACACCGATGCAACCATGTCTTTAAGACAAAGGTTAGATTAAAACAACGATCAAGAGTTGCAGTGAGAAGGCGGGAAAATTGTGTTGAGAAACACACCAGACAGGATCAAACTGCAAAATAGATCTTTTGGGCCAAATGGCCTAAGTCCAATTTCCAATGCTCTGTGGCCTTAAGGTGTCAGGATTATTTTCCAAGGGTACAGGAGAAGCTAAGTTTGATAAATACTTGACTGAACAGTCAATAGGACTGTGGGATACGTTTGAGGGGCTGAATGGTATATGCTTGTTACTATTTGCTTTGTTTCTGAAAAGAGGAGGTGACTTGCTGTGAGGTTAAAACAGTTTAAAATGAAAGGGGTCTCCCATTTCCATTTGAGATAGCGTTATTCCTTTCTCCTTTGGATTGTGTGATCTGTGACGTTCTCAGACCCGGGGACAGTCAAGTCTCCGGGATCTTCAAGGCTGACCTTGACTGACCTTTGATGTACAGGGGAGGGAATGTTTATTGGGAGAAGACAGGAGAGGGGTGGTCAGCTACAGTCAGACCAGCCGTGATGTTTCTAAATTAAGCAACAGGCTGGAGGGTCCGAATGGCCAACTGCTGCTCCTAACTCACACGTTGTTCTGTCAATTTACCCTCAAGACTGTGACAGAGGGAGAAAATGATTCCATTCAGCTAGTCAGCATCGTGACAACGCAGCAGGAGAAGGCCATTATGCCCATCCATGGGGTTAGAAAAGAATAGAATGAAGGACTCAAGTCATTTCAGTAAATTATACAGAATAGGAGGACGCCATATAACCATCCCAGGCTGTTATGCAGGAGCAGGGGCACCCTGGATAGCTGTCAGGAAATACAGAGTAGAGATCATTATGCATTTTGTGTTTGGAAAGCTGTAACTGGTAGAATACTTCAAGGATCTATGTGAGGTCATCAAAAATTTAAATCCAAATAAATAAATTGGATGAAGGGGATGGAGCTCAGTTTGCTCATGGACCAGGATAGTCATTCAATAAGATGTTAAATGGAGACAGAGCGTCTGAAATGGGACACAGACAGCCGGAGGGCGGAGCGTCTGCGATGAGATTCAGACAGGGGGGGCAGAGCGTCGACAATGGGATACAGACCTGGTGAGGGCAGAGCGTCTGCAATGGGACACAGCCGAGGAGGGCAGAGCATCTGCAATGGGATAGAGACAGTGTGCGGGCAGAGAGTCTGCAATGGGTTACAGTCAGAGGAGGGCAGAACATCTGAAATGAGATACAGACAGGGGAGAGCAGAGCGCCTGCAATTAAATACAGAGAGGGGAAGGGCAGGGCGTCTGCAATGGGATACAGGCAGAGGAAGACAGAGCATCTGCAATGGAATACAGACGGGGGAGGGCCATGCGTCTGCAATGGGATGCAGACAAGGGGAGGACAGGGCATCTGCCGTGGGAGAGCGTCTGCAATGAGATATAGACATTGGAGGGCATAGGGTCTGCAATAGAGACAGGCAGTTGAGGGCAGAGCGTCTGCAATTGGATATAGATGTTGGAGGGCATAGTGTCTACAATGGGAGACAGACAGGGGAGGGCAGAGCGTCTGCAATGGAATACAGGCATTGGAGAGCACAGCGTCTGCAATGAGAGACAGACGGGGGAGGGCAGAGAGTCTGCAATGGGATACAGACAGGAGGAAATAGAGCATCTGCATGAGGATACAGACGGGGGAGTCCAGCGCATCTGCAATGGCATACAGTCAGAAAACGGCTGTGAGCAAACCTTCAGTAAAAAAGAATCAGTGCAATGGAGGCGATGGGAACTTTTTGTTTCGTGGAAAAGACAAAACAGCAGAATATTATTTAAATGCAGGGAGAATGCAGAAGTCAGTGGTACAGGGGGATTTGCGTGTCTTCGTACATGAATCACATCAAATTACTCTGAATATGTTGCAAGTGATTTGGAAGAGAAATGGAATGATTCTGTTTCGTGCAAGGGGTGTTGGGTATGATCTAAGCCATGTTTTTTTGCATCAGTGCAGGGCAGTGCTGAGATCACATCTGATGTACTATGTGTAGTTATGATAGCCTAAACTGAAAAATAAAAGGTTTAGAAATGTTTCAAAGATGTTGCCCTTAACTCGTTCTTGGGATGAAGGCATTCCGTTATGAAGAATTAACAGTTCAGCCTGCGAATGAGAGATGTTTTATTGACCATATAAGACCTTGAGAAGAGTGTATTTGGTGAATAACGGATGGTTATTTCTTCTTGTGTGGGAGAATAACACTGGGGAAGTAATTTAAGAATTCGATATGTTCAAAGGAAAGGTCATTGGACCGAAAAATTGAAGTCTAATTTCTCTTCATATACGCTGTCAGACAGGCCGAGCTTTTCCAGCAATTTCTGTATTTGTTAAAGTATAAAACATTCTCATCTTAGCACAGGTATTATGAAGAAACGAAACGCTTATTTTTACATTATGCAGGCACATACTAGCACATATTCAAAACAAGTAGGGTCATTTAATGTTAATGAATTGATTATGTGTACGACAGCAGCAACAATGCTGGAATCGAGAATGTGATGGAGTCATATAGTTCGGACAATTTTCAAGGAAAGCTCACACAGCCCAGTTTAGGGTCTGATAATGTTAATGATTTAACTTACAGATGGAAAAATGTAGCCTATCTGTGAAAGAACAGTCTATTGCTCCCTTTCTGTTTCCTGTCTCTCAACACAGCAATGTGTTGGAGTGAAATTGAAAGCCTAGTCGTCTTTCCCACTCACAGAGAATTCCTGATGAGGATTCGTTAGAATTTCCCAATTCCTTGAAGCAATGCAATTCAACCAAATCCAACTGTTTCAGGAAGAAATCCCATTGTCAGAAGGTTGTACGAGCAGAATAACTTCAGAAGGAATTATTCAGGCTCGATAGTGTGGGGAACAGGCAAGAGATTCTGTGGCTGCAAATAGGAATCCAGGATGGTGTAAAGCCTCCTACGTGTCAGGGCCCAGGATGTCTCGGAGCGGCTGCAGAACGTTCTCACCGGGTCAGGGAGCAGCCAGAAGTCTTTGTGCACATGAGTAGAAATGACATGTGTAGAAATAGTGATGAGATCCTGCAGAGTGATTATATAGAGCTAGGAAAAAGGGTAGAAGACTGGACCACGACAGTGGGTAATATCTGGTTTACTTTCAGGGCTCTGTGCTAGTGAGGGTAAGAACCGAAGGATATGGCACATGAATGTGTGGCGACAGAATTGGTGCAGGGGGCAGAGATTTTTGGGTCACTGGGATCTTTGTTGGGGCAGAGGTGACCTGTTCAGGAATGGCGGGTTGTACTTGAACTGGGAGGCGACCAATATCCTGGCCGATAGGTTTGCTAGTGCTGCAAGGGCGGATTTCAACTCGATTGGCAGGGGTTGGGGAGGGGTGGGATCCTCAACAGCAAGGAGGCAAGTGCGAGGCTGGAAGGAGATACAGTAATCAGAAACAGTAAAGTGAAGAGACAGGTCAGGCTGGAACACGATAGGGAGCAAGGAATGCCTGTTGGATTAAATTGCAATTGTTTCAATGCGACATGGCTGACAGATAAGACCGATGAACCCAGGGCGTGGATATGCACGTGGAACTGGGATATTAAAGCTATTACAGAAACATGGCTAAGGTAAGGACAAGATTGGCAGCCTAATGTACCAGGGTAAAGTTGCTTTATGCGGGACAGAGGTGGAGGAAGGAGGGGAGGGCGAGTTTCATTTTTGATTAAGGCGAGTATCACAGTAGTAATCAGAGATAAAATAACTGAAGGAACATCCAGTGAGGATTTGTGAGGGAGCTTAGAAATAAGAAGGGAATGGTGATATTATTTGTGTTTTTCCATAAGCCCCCAAATAGTAAACGAGAAATTAGCGGAACAAAAATATGTAGAGCGATTGGGGAGACTTGAAGGGCCAATGGGATTGCATTAGTAGGAGATTTTAATTTTCCAAACATAGTCTGGGAATGCTATAGAATTAAGGACTGAGACGGGGTGCATCTATTAAGTATGTTCAGAAAAGTTTCCTCAAGCAGTATGTAGAGGGTGCAACTAGGGAAGTGTCAAGACTTGACCTATTCTCAGAACGAGGGCAGGACAGGTGACTGTAGTGACAATGAGGGAGCACTCGGGATTAGTGACCATAGTTATATTAATTTTTAAAAAGTTATGAAAAAGAACAAAACAGGTCCAGGTGTTCAAGTTCTAAATTGAGACAAGGCAAATTTTGATGGAATTAGACAGGAGCTTGTAGGGATTGGTTGGAGGAGTTTGTTTACAGGCGAAGGGATCTCCTGCAAGTGGGAGGCCTTTAAAAGTGAAACGTCTAGGGTTCAAGGTCTATATGTTCCTGTGAGGGTAAAGGGCAAGGTTCGCAGGAAGAGGGAAGCATGGATGTCAGGAGGTATTGAGGCTTCGACCAGCAAAAAGGAGGCGTGGCTCAGGTCCAGGCAACTGGGATCAAGGGAATCCCTGGAGGTATACAGGGGATACAGTAATTTGCTGAAGAAGGATATCAGGAGGGCGAAAAGGGTGCACAAGATAGCTTTGGCTGAGAAGATTATGGTGAATCCAAAAAGGTTCATTACGTATATTAAAGTGAAAGGAATAACTAAATGAGAATATGACCCCACAAGGTCCAAAGTGGACATGCATGTCTAGAACCATAGGAGATGTGTGAGATTCTCAATGAATATTTCTCTTCTGCCTTAACCGTGGAGAAATATATGAAGATTTGGGAGGTGAACAAAGGTCGTAGTTTTATCTTGGGATGAGTCAATATCACAGGAGAAGACGTGTTGGATGCATTAGAATGTATGAAGGTTGATAAATCTCTTGCTCCTAAACAGATGCATCCAAGAACACTGCAAGAGGCTACAGAAGAAACTACAGGGACCCTGGTTGAGATTTTTGTATCATCGGTAGCTACAGTTTAGGTTCCAGAACATTGGAGATTAGCAAATGTTGTGCCATTATTCAAGAAGGGTAGCAAAGAAAAATCTGGAATCCAAAGACTAGGAAACCTAACATCTGTGGTAGCTAGGTAACTTGAGAAGTCTCTGAGGGATGAGATATACATACATTTGGAAAGATAAGGTTTGTTTAGACATAATATTTTTGACAGATTCCCTACAGTATGGAAACAGACTATTTGGCCCAACAAGACCACACCTATATTTACCACTGACGAATGCACATAACACTATGGGTAACTTAGCATGGCCAATTCACCTGTGCTTTCCATCTTTGGATGTGGAAGGAAAATGGAGCACCCAGAGGAAACACATACAAACACAGTGAGAATGTGCAAACTCCACACAGAGAGTCAACCGAAGCTGGAACCAAACCCGGATCCATGGCACTATGAGGCAGCAGTACTAGCCACTGAATCACATTGCCAACCTTGCTTTTTTCGATACAGTTCAATGACACAGGTACAAACTCTATTCTGCCCTTCAACCATGATACACGTTCCAATATCACATACCATGGATAGTTTATTATCCATGGAAAATGTCATCTTATTGTTATTTATTAGTTTGTTATTATTAATTTTAATAATTATTATTAATGGTTGTTTTTAGACTGGAAAGATTGCATGGCTTTGTGAGTGGGAGATCATGCCTCTCAAATTTGTTTGAGGTCATTGATGAAATGACCAGGAATGTTGATGAGGGTAGGGTGGTAGACATATTCTGTATAGTTTTCAGTAAGGCCTTTGACAAGGTTACCATTGATAGGCTGGTCTGGAAGATTAGAGTCGCATGGAATCCAGAGGGAGCTGGCAAATTAGACACACAATTGGCTTCATGATTGTAAGCAATGAGTACTAGTGGAAGGATGCTCTCGGACTGGAGGCCTGTGACACATGAAGTGCCTCAGGGGTCAGTGCTGGGCCCATTGTTGTTTGTTATCTGTCACAATGATGTTCTTGCGAAGGTACAAGGCATGATTAGGAAACTTGAAGATGACACTGAAATAGGTGGTATCATGCACAGTGAGGAAGTATATCAGATATTGCAGCAGGATCTTGATCAAACTGGAGAAGTGGGCCAATGAATATTTTGGCAACGTTAGATCAAGGTAGGAGTTTCGTGGTGATTGGTAGGACCTTAAGGAGTGTAGTTGAGCAGAGGGAACATGGAGTTTAGGTCCACCGTTCTATGAAAGTGGGATCATATTTAGACATGGTAATGAAGAAGGTTTTACCACACAAGCAAGCATCGGTCAGGACATGGAGGCGAGCCGTTGGGAAGTAATGTTGAAGTTATTCAGGAAGTTGGTGAGGCTGCACTTGTAGTGCTGTGTCAGTTTTAGTCACATTGCGATCAGGAGGATGTTTTTAATTTGGAATGTGTGCAGACGGAATTTACAAAAATGTTGCCAGAACTCAATAGTATGAATTATAGGGAGAGGTTGGACAAGTGAGGCCTTTTTTATTTCGAGAATAGAAGACTGAGAGGGATCTTATAGAAGTTTACATGGATAGGGTGAATGGATCCAGCCTTTTTATTCCTAGAGTTGGGGAATCGAGGAGGAGAGGGCATCATTTTAAGGTGAGAGGGGAAAGAATAAAAAGGAAACTGATTGGAACTGTTTCACACAGAGAGTGGTACACAAAACGAATGAGCTGCCAACGGAAGTGGTTGAAGCATTTATATTAACGATATTTAAACGGCATTTGGGCAAGTACATGGACAGGAAAGGACGAGAATGCTATGCGCCAAGTGCTGGGAAATGAGGTTAATGTGGTTAGATATTTGAGTCAGAATGGACGAGTTTGGACAAAAGAGCCTCTCTGCCTCTCTCCATGCTGTAAGACTTGATGACTACAAATAAAACAGGAGAAACGGCGGTTCTCCCGCTCCTTGGATGCTGCCTGACCTGCTGCGCTTTTCCAGCAACTCATTTTCAGCTCTGATCTCCAGCATCTGCAGTCCTCACTTTCTCCCCTAAATAAATCTGCCTAACTTGTTCCTAACACTGACCCTGACACTCTCTGAGAACTTTAACATTGGCCATATCACCAACCTAGTTATAATTATTTTTTGTGGCCAGAGGAGGAGTGGGGCTAGAAAAGGGAGCAATAATCCAAAAAAAAGAAACACATGGAATTATCGACTCAATCAGCCAACGTCAGTGTCGAGGAGTTCGTTGGAGGGGATTCTCAGCGATAGGATTTACATCTATTTAGAAAGACAACGATTGATTAGGGGTAGTCAATATGGATTTGTGTGATGGAATTCATGTTTAATTAATGTGATTGAGTATTATGCAGAGGTGTCAAAGAAGATTGAAGAAGACACTGTGGTGTACATTGTTTACACAGACTTCAGCAAGACATTTAATACGGTACCTCATCGTCGACAGATTACTTAGATTAGATTATATGTAATCTAGGAAAAGCTAGCCAATTGGATACAAAATTGGATTGAAGGTAGTGGATTATGTTCCAGAGTGAAGACCTGTGGCCAGCGGTGTGCTGAAAGAATCAGTGCTGAGCTCACTGCTTTTCATCACGGATATAAACAACTTTGATGTGATTATCGGTGGCATGTTTAGTAAGTTTACAGATAACATCACCAAAGTAGTGCAGTGGACCGTGAAGAAGATTATCTCAGAATGTAACGGGGTCATTGAACATCAATGAGCCAAGGACTGGCAGATGGAGTTTACTTTAGATATTTGTGAGGTTTTGCATTTTGCTAAGTTAAAGTAGGGTAGTGCCCGGGAAATGTTGCTGAACAAGGAGATGTACGGGTGAAGATCATAGTTCCTTGAAAGTGGAGTTTAGGTCGGTAGAGTGGTGAGGAACGTGGTTGGCATGCTTGCCTTAATCGGTCAGAACATTGAGTATAGGAGTTGAGATAACGTGCTGCGCTTGTACAGGACGCAGGTGAGGCCACTTTAAGAATACTGCGTACATGTCAGTTGACTCTGCTAAAGGGTGGATGTTATTAAGCTTGCAAGGCTTCAGAAAAGTTTTACAAGGATTTCCTGGAACCTGAGGGTTTGAGCTACAGGGAGATGATGAACAGGATGAGGCTTTTCCTCCTGGCCTGTCAGAGGCTGAATGGTGACATGACAGAGGTTTAAAAACTCCTGAGGGGCATGGACAGTCTGAATAGGCAAGATCTTTTACCCAGTGTAGGGGTGTCCAGAACTAGACTGCATAGGGTGAAGGTGACAGGGCAAAGACTTAGAAGGGACCTGAGGGGAAACTTTTTGATACAGAGGCTGGTGGGTGTACTGTCAGAGGAAGTGGTGAAAGCGGGTACAATTACACGTTTGTAATGTATGTGGATAGGTACATAAATAGGAATGGTTCAGAGGGAGGTGGCAAGTGGGATTAAGCTGCTTGATTGGCAAGGACAATTTGGGCAAAATGATCTGATTACACTCTGTATGACTCTCTTATTCTCACAGCGATATGAGGAAAAATTCCAAAAGTGCCATTCGAATGGGAATTCTTTTCGCTAGAAGTTTGTGGTGCTTCTCTGATTACAAGTATTGACAGCTGAGTTAGTTAAAGATTTGACAGAGAAGTGAGTCACGGATAATGGGACACAGAGAGGAAGATGAGGCTGAGACCACAGTCTGATCAGCCACAATCTTAATGCCTGGTGGAGAAGGCTCAAATTCTCTAATGACCCACTCCTGCACCTCAGTCCCACGTTTCTGTGTTCCATTCAATCCCTCTAGCCTGCTAGACAGGAGTAGTTGGAGTCCACTTACTGTTATAACATAGTGCACAAAAACAGAGGAGACCATTTCGTCCATCGAGACTGTCCCACACGGTTTGGGAGATTTGGAAAATGTAATCGGAAGGCCCAGGCTGGATATGAAAGAGGTTGCTCATCTCTTTTTACAGAGCTTTCACTCTCTGTAAATTGTGCTTCATTTGTTGATCATGTTTGAGACCCAGATTCACTGTGAATACAACCCCCAAATCTCACCCAGCAATGGCTCATAAAATCCGCTGGTCTCCCTGATTGCAACATTCCATAAAAGCCATTCCAGGAAAATAACACCTACTAACTTTCCAATAACAGATTGGGAGAACATCAGAAACAGGGGAAGGACATTCACATCCGAAGCCTGCCTTGCCCTTCACTAAGATCAAGGCTGACCTGCTCCAAGTCTCAAATCTCCCTTAATGTTTAAGTTTTCCTGAGCACTTCCATCGAACACAGAACAAAGAACAATACTGATTTGGAGATGCCGGTGTTGGACTGGGGTGTACAAAGTTAAAAATCACACAAAACCAGGTTATAGTCAAA
Source organism: Hemiscyllium ocellatum (assembly GCF_020745735.1). Taxonomy (NCBI): domain Eukaryota; kingdom Metazoa; phylum Chordata; class Chondrichthyes; order Orectolobiformes; family Hemiscylliidae; genus Hemiscyllium; species Hemiscyllium ocellatum. The sequence continues at coordinate 75,214,496 of NC_083419.1, forward strand.
CAGATTTAATTAGAAGCACGCTAGATTTCGGAGTGTCGCTCCTTCATCAGGTGATAGTTAAGTGCTCAAGCCTAACACAGAATTTAGAGCAGAAATTTACAGTGTGATTTAACTGAAATTAAACTTTGAAAAATTGATTGTCTGTTAAGCCTTTAATCTGTTTGAATACCATGATAGTTTCACTTCTTTCATATGTAAATCACAAAACTTTGTTTTAAAAAATTGCATTCTCAGGTTAGCTGTTAATAATGGTGATAGCTAGACAATATGTTGAAAGTGGTGCACCCTGTGTTGTCTGTCTATGCCATGATGTTTATATTGATTCTAATCTAAAAAGTGAGATAACGGAGTTTTACATGAATTCATGCAGTTTTTGAGCTCAGAGTTCTACATGAATGCATGCAGGTAGGACCTTCAGCCCTCGACGTTGTGCCGTTTGCCCTACTCTAAGATCAGACTAACCTACATGCTTCAGTTCACTTTGTTCCATTGCCTACCCTAGAGTCTCTTAAGTTTCCCTCAAGTATTTGACTCTACTACCACCGCTGGCAGTGCATTCCACACACCCAGCACTCTCTGTGTAAATAATCTACCTTTGATATCTCCCCTAAACCTTCCTCCAATTACCTTAAATTTATGCCACCTAGAGATAGACATTTCTGCCCTCGGAAAATGTTTCTGGCCAATCACTCTCTCTTTTTTCCAGGTATGGGGACGGCAAACACGAGGGGACACAACTTGAAAGTGAGGGGAGATAGGTATAAGACGGATGTTTGAGGCAGTTTCTTTATTCAGAGAGTAGTAAGGGTACGGAATGCTTTGCCTGCATCTGTCATAGATTCGCCATGTTTATGTGCATTTAAGACGTCGTTGGACAGGCAAATGGACGGACATGGAAGAATGTAGGTGGGATGGGTTTCAGCTGAGTGTGACAGGGCGGCGCAACATCGAGGGCCTAAGGGCCGTACCGCGCTATAATGTTCTATGTTCTATGCCTCTCATCATCTTGTACACCTCTATCAAGTCACCTCTCATCTATTTTTCCTCCAGTGAGAAAAGCCCTCGCTCCCTCATGGTTTCTTCATAAGACCTGCCCCCTGTCGAGGCAGCATCATGGTAAATCTCCTCTTTACCCTCTCTAAAGCTTTCTTATCCTTCCTATAATGAGGATACCAGAACTGAACACAATATTCCCTGCGCGGTCTGAGCAGGGCTCTATCGAGCTGCAGCATAACCTCGTGTCTCTTAAACTCAATCCCCCTGCAACTGATAGCCAAAACACCATGCGCCTCTTAACAACCCAATCAACTTGGATAGCAACTTTGAGGAGTCTGTGGGCACCGACCCCAAGAACCCTCTGTTCCTCCACACTACCAAGAATCTTCCGCCTAGGAACCCTCCAACCACAAGGGATGAATTCAGATTTCTCCAGCTTCCTCATTTCCCCTCCCCCACCTTGTCTCAATCCCAACTCTCAAACTCAGCACCACCTTCCAGGCCTGCAATTTTCTTCCTGACCTCTCCGCCCCCACCCCCTCTCCAGCCTATCACCCTCACCTTAACCTCTTTCCACCTATTCCATTTCCAACGCCCCTCCCCCAAGTCCCTCCTCCCTACCTTTTATCTTGGTCTGCTTGGCATACTTTCCTCTTTCCTGAAGAAGGGCTCATGCCCGAAACGTCGATTATCCTGATCTTTTCATGCTGCCTGACCTGCTGTGCTTTTCCAGCAATACATTTTTCAGCTCCTCAGTTTCTCTTCCTGGCTGAGAAAGCTCTTACATCTCCACACAGTCGCACAGTAACAGCTCCTCTCTCCAAAGAAGCAGTTGACAATGGAACATTACGTTTCTCTATATCTCAGCGATATAAGTATTGCTGATGGAGTTGATCACCACACTCAGAGACGAGAGATAGAGGGAACATAACTCACGGTAAGCAGGGACATCCCATAATAAATATGATATTCAGGAATGTGTGAAAAGGGGAAATGGTAGAATAACTTCCCATTCTGTTTTCCTTCCAGTCCATCATCAGCAATCTTTTTGCTTGCTTTTCCTCTCTCTCTCTCTCTGTCTCTCTCTCTCTCTCACTTTCTCTCTCTTGCTGGACATTATCCATTCGACACAAACCTCCCGCTCACCCTTCCATCCATCCCTGATATAATAATATTATTTCTCAGTTGCATTCAGTTTTGATAGTTTCACTGAACTCGAAACGTTATTTGTGTTTTTTTTTCCGACAGACTGCCATACCTGCTGAGATTCTCCAACATTCTTTCAGACGGTGGAGAATTTTATTTCAGATCGCCAGCATCCACATTTGGTGTTGTTGTTGTTTCGCGGGATGCCAGAACCACTGGCAAGGGCAGTATTTGTTGTCCATCACAACTACCCTTGACCACGCGGCCATTTGTCATGGCAATATGGAGGCAACCATATTGTTGTGGATCTGAGGTGACACTTAGTTCAGACAGTGCAATAATGTTAGGTTTCTTTACCAAAGCTTATCAATTAAATAAGAAAAGAAATCCTGATGGTTTATGCTTGCCATGAGTGAAAGTAGGTTTCATTCCAATTTTTGATATTGGAACTTAAATTTAGTCATCGGCTGTGGTAGGATTTCTGACAATGCTTTTAGAGTCATGACTTGCGCCTCTGAATTACACAGTCAGTGTAATTATTACTCTGTTTAAGAGTCCCTGTTATGAAATAACTGTAGAGAAAAGAACACGTTTGTGGTCAAAATATTTGTAACTGGAGGAGAGGTCAGAAGAGAACTGGAGCCACAAAATCTGTCGTTAACGAAGGGGTACATGATGGCGAAGTCAGCAACAGAACTCAGGCAAGTCTGGAGATTGGGGATATTATGAAGGGGGGCGTCGGCAGGTTTGATGACAGAGAGAATATGGAGATATAAAACAGTTCACGGTAAAGAGGAGACTCAAGGTTCCGAACAGTCTTTTACCTTCTCAGATGTTTATGAGTAAGCAGTTTGGAAATGCATGAGAATGAAGTGGCGTTTGTGACTGAAAGTTTATGTTTTTGTTAAATATAATCAACCAGAATAGCAATAACATTCAGCATCATTCATAGAATTGATAGAGATAGACGTACCAGGCACACCAATGATAGCGAGGATGGGATAGTACCCAGCTTGAATAATCATCAGTACGGCTCGTATCCGCAACTGTAACCATGGCCAATCCTGAGAAAGCCAGTAAAGACCCAGGATAAACTCCTGTCCATTGTTGGAACATTCCAGTGTAATGTTCTCAGATTCTGATCCATTGTTGGAACATTCTAATGTTCTCAGATTCTGATCTCTCTCTCTTTCTCTGCAGCTGCTGATCCCAATCTTGTTGAGGTTGACTCTGCGCCGAATACTATGGCATAACAAGTTGAAAGAAGTCCCTAATTATGGAAGAGCGATATCCTCCAGTGACCCAGTTAGGTCCAGGAAGACTGATATTAATCACAGTCACTGAACAAACAGCTGCAGTTAACCCATTTCACGGCAACTCTGATATATCACAATAATACTTGGTTGTGTGGGATTTTGATATCGATGATTATTGGGCTAATGGCACATCTCCAGTTGTAAACATCGAGGTAAAGGAGAGACATAATTCTTTCTCTTCACAAGCTCGATGATTCTGCTGTGTTTTGGCAATATAGGAATTGCTGGGCTCCCGAGGCCGTCTGTGTCTGATCACCAGGCCTGCTGCATCTTTTTGCTTTATTTATATATGTTTAACTTTGACTTTTGTCTGTCCAGCATTAAATGGCTGAGGTGGGTTTAGGCATTTTGAAGAGACACCTACAGAGCCATAGACGATGTAAATGCAGTCCATTCCTTATGTTCTTGCAGCCGCGGCCTTGTCCTGTGGAGTGATGGTCAAACTCTTGCAGAACCAGGATTCTTAGTTTTACCTTTCGCCAGTTATTGCTGGAGCCTCAGCAGGGTTGGAAGGCAGTAAATCTCTCCGGGTGCTACACATTGCCTCTGAGATTTCTCTCTGAAGTGTCTTTTGATGTTCTTTCCTCCTGGATTGGAGAACTGCATGTCAGACAATCTGTTTCCTGCATTTGTTTTTTGACATTTGTGTGCTTATCCGATGATACCATATTGGAGCAGTTACTGTATAGTAGTTAAATAAACTATTATTCTGTTAAGTTTTCCAACAGAATTAAGTTTAGCAAGTTCCTCTTCCTTTTGTTGTCTTTTATCGACAGTCTTCGAATAAATTGTGTTTTGCTTAATGTCGAATATTTCGACAAAGTAAATTCTATCTCAAACACAGCACCTCACATTTACCAGCGGAATGGGCCGAGCTGGAGGAGTGATAATCATGTCAGGAATTATATCGGATACCCAACCCACCTCTCAGATCCAGCCCGGACCCGTACAAGCCCAGATGAGGTACCTCCTCAACATAAAGCACTGCGTAGACCAGGCTAGTGTACTGCTCAGCAATCAGTTCAGGATCGAACACTGTTTAGAGCTCACATGTTCACTACTTCTGTGTCCAACAGTGCACTGATCTATAAACTTGGACTCGATGATCTGTCCACCACAGGGCGCTGTGCAGAACACACAAAGGCATTGTTCTATACACACGGACTGGATATCTGTGCAGCATGGGGAGCTGTGCAGTGAATAGCAGTGAATTTATCTTTTAATCTGGAGCAGTTACCTTCCAAGCATACGCAGCTGTGTGCACCAATCGCTGAATTGCTATGTAACACTATGATAGATCACTGCCCAGCGTGGGGAAACTTGTAGCTCATGCTGGAAGTGACAGGATGTGCAGCACCTCTCCATTTACAGCTCCATATCTCCATTGTGGCATGACACAGGAGTGCTGTGGGTGTGAAATTCACTGCCAGACAGAGATGGCGGGGGAATCAGTTTAAATACCAACAAATGGGAGGAACTTGGTTAAAAGAGAGGGGGAGATTAAGAGAGAATTTCAGAGAAGGATCTGATGGTAGGATTAAAAATTGTGAAATGAGAACATTTCGATAGCATCTTGCAATATAAGCCACTGTTTCTAGGAATGATGGGTGAGCAGGATATTGGTGTAAGTTAAGGTGATTGAGAGTTTTGGATAAGCAATTGTCCTGCAGCGTTGTAACTGGGAGTAGGATCAGCAGAATCTTCGACTCATTGGGCTGAATCGTACAATAATTTGTCTCAGTGCCATTTTCATTGAATGTGACTGAAGGAAAATCTGCACGAGGCAGAGCTAGTTTCCTGGTGTTATCTTATCGAACACAACTGATTAACTACCCATTCCACCCCATGGTGTCCCTCTCATTCAACGCCAGACCGATTTTCCCACCCATTATGGCTGGCAGTGCTCACTATCGCCCGGATGCCCATGGATATTCATTGATCCCTGGTACTGCTGCCATTATTAAAAGGCCAATGGGCACACGGTTGAGCTTTCTCAGTTTGGAGCTGCCCTGCACAGTTTATCCGAGCATGGCAGATAAGGGAAAATTACACCACAGCTTGTCGACAGCGGCACGGAGGTCCTGGTGATTGTTCTAGTACGGAGGGGGACCATTCTCTTCCCAGAGCATGTTCTGAGCACACCACCCAGCTCAGTGCAGTATCTGCGGTCCGAAGAAAAGTCCAGCAATACAGGAAAAGCATCAATAACCTTCCCCGTTCTGTCAGGATAAGCGTGACCGTATTCTCTCTACTCTCTCACACTCATTGTATATCTGTTAGCGCCTTCCCCAGAAAAAGGCTCCAACACTCTCACCACTGCAATGCAGCTCTCTCTCTCTCTCTCTCTCTCTCTCTCTCACACACACACACACACACCTATGCAATACCCCCACATGGTTATAAAATGTTCTTATGAGTGCACTTTCTAGAATTCTCTGGATGATGTCGGTTGTACAATGTTCCAGATAATTTTCAAAATAATTCAACTTCAGCAAAATGTTCATCCCCCAGCATGTAACGCATCAGAGGAAGGAGTAGAGTTTTACTTTTTTTATATATCACTCAGGATGAAAGTGCATCATGAGGCCATTAAGCCTCTCAAATATGCTCGTCTATTCCGACAAAGGGAGCACCTAAACACTTGAAGACTCACTCTCTTCTTGAAGACAGGCGCCACTTTGCAGTTTCGCCAGTTTCACTGGAACACTCCTGTAATCCCGAGAGGTATGGAATATTTCACACAGTGCCGCCAGTCACTCTGTAACCACTTCTATTAAAACAAGCTATGAATTGATGATGAGCTGTTTACCTTTGGTCTTTTCTGTTTGAGAAAAGCTTTGTTCATTTTGTTAGAGACAGTACAAAACTTTCAATTTTGTTTATAATATTGGAACTCTTCGTGCCTTCCCTGTGAGGAACGATGTAAAATACTGTTTTAAATTCTCTGCCTGTTCCCTGAAACCAGTTCCCCAGTCACATCCTCCAGGTATCCCACATATACTTTCCTGCCTTCCTTCCAAGGGTCACACACACATCATGAATGTTTTTTATTCGATATCGGAAAACTCTTGCGGCTAGTTTCTTTTCATATTTCTTGCCAGTTTTGAAATGTTTTTTCTTTGTATTTTGTTTTATACCATCTGCTTCTTGTTCCAAAAGTAAACTTCACAAATGTGGCCGACGCTCGAGCTCACCAATCTGAATTCTTTAGTTTGTGATTGATCAGTATCCTTCAAGGCCTTTGTGCATCAAGGGTGGTTCATCTTCACATCTTCATATCATCCTCTTTTTCACCAGAGCCAAACATTACTGAGAGTTATTAATCAGTACCTGCTTAAATGTTCCCACACCTTCACCCACCCACCCCCCACCCCCACATACACACACATCTGCTGACCTTCATCTGTGTCTATTTTCACACTCCGTGTTTGACCAGGTATATGACATAAATCTGCATTTGAAATGCCTGGCTCTTTTCAATCATTCAGGGGGAACCTACGTTTGGGGCTGAACACATGATCAGCGGAGGGTGACTCCATTCTCCCAGTTTCCCTGTCTCTGTCATTTCTGTTCGATGATGCCACGTTCCTTTGGGAAGCTTCCTACATGTCATCCTTTTCTCTCAAACGAGAAATCCCCTAAATCTGATGGACTGAGCTTTCAGCTGTGTCTGTCCCATCTCCCTCACTTCTGCCCTCACTCTGTCCCCTCCTTCCCAGAACAATGATAGTTCTCCTCTTGTCCTCACTTCCTGCTGCACTAGAATCTGCATTCACAGAATCATCCTCCGCCACTTCCACCACCTCCAGCAGGACAGCACCATCAAACACATCTTCCCCTCCCGTCCACTGTCAGAAATTCACAGGGACCATTCCTTCTGTGGCACGCTCCATTACCCAGAACATTTCCCCTCACCCCCATGGCACCTTCCCATGTAAATGCAGAAGCTGCAACTTTTGCCAATTCATCTCTTCCCTCTTCACTGTCCAAGGCTCTAAACACACCTTCCAGGTGTAGCAGCATTTCACTTTTACGCTTTCAATCCAATCTCCTGTCATTGCCGCTCACAATGCAGTCTCCTTTACATTACTGAGCTAAACAGAAACTGCTTTGATGAACATCTCCACTCTGTCTGTAGGAATGACCCTGACATTCTGATTGCTCCCAATTTCAATTACCTACATTACTCTCAAGATAATGAGAATTCTTTGAGGAGGTAACGACGGGTTGGACCAGAGAGAGTTACTGATCTGAACTTCCAGAAAGCCTCTGATATGGTACCCCACAGGAGGCTGCAGAGTAAGATAAGGACCCATGGTGTCAGAGGACAGGTACTAGCATGGATAAAAGGTTGGCTCTCTTACAGGATGCAGCCGGTGACTCGCAGTATTCCACAAGAGTCAGTGTTAGGATCACAAAATTTCACTTTATCGGTTAATGATCTGAGTGGCGGTACAGAAGGCATTCTGGCTACGTTTGCAGATGAAGCAAAGATAGGTAGAGGGGCACCTAATATTGAGGAGGTAGGGAGCCTACAGAAAGATTTCGACAGTTGAGGTGAGTGGGAAAAGGAGCAGCAGATGGAATACAATGTGGGAGAGTGTGAGGTCATGCACTTTCTTATGAAGAATATAGGCATGGACTATTTACTAAATGGGAAAAAAAATCACAAATCTGAGTAACAAAGGGACTTGGGATTCCAAGCGCAGGATTCGCCTTAGATAAACTTGCTGGTTGAGTCAGTAGTTAAGAAGGCAGATACAATGTTGTCATTCATCTTGAGAGGAGTAGGATATAATGCTGGGGATTCTGAGGCTTTCTAAGGCTCTAATCAGTATTTTGTGCCTCATACCTCAGGAAGGATGTATTAGACTTGGTGTGTGTCAAGAGAAGGTTCACCAGAAATGAAAAGCTTAACACATGAGGAACATTGGAGAACTCTGGGATTTTACTCGATGGAGATTAGAAGGATGAGGGGGGATCTAATTGAAACTTACGGAATATTGAATGATCTGGATACAGACAAAATTGGGAGGACGTTGGCACTGGCAGGAGGACACAGGCGTAGAGAAAAGGGAAAACCCATTAGAACGGAGAAAAGATGATACGTCTTTAGCCACAGAGTGGTGAAATTGTGGAATTCCTTACCACAGAAGGCTGTGGAAACCAGATCATTTGGCACCAACGATATAGCCAGGAAAGGGAGTGAGGATCTGAAAAGTGACTCCAGAGAGTTAGTTTGGAAGCTGAAGAGCAGGACGAGTAGAGTAGTGATCTCAGGTTTGCTACCAGTGGCACGAGCTAGTGAGATGAGGAATAGTCAGCGAATGCAGCTTCACACGTGACTTCGAGGGTGGTGCAGGAGGGAGGGCATCAGTTTCCTAGACCATCCGTATACCTTCTGGTTAAGGTGGGACCTATACACGAAAGACGGGTTGCACCTGAACTGGAGGGGCACAAATTTCCTGCTTGTGAGGTATGCTCGTGTGGTTCAGGCCGGTTTAAATGAGTTTGGCAGGGGGGTAGGAATAAGACCACATGTCTGAGAGGGGGTTAGTTGCAGACAGGACAGTGACAGGATATATTTAATCTTTCAGGAAGGTTTCTCACGCGATGAAACAAAGGGATAAGTTGAAGTGTGTCTACTTTAATGCAAGGAATGTCTGAAGTAAGAGTGACAAACTTAGAGCATGGATCAGTACTTGGGGCTACGATGTCGTGGCCATAACAGAGATGTAGGTTTCACAGGGGCAGGGATGGTTGCTTGATGTTCCAGGGTTTAAAACGTTTAAAAATGTTTCGGGGCGGCACAGTGTCTCAATGGTTAGTACTGCTGCCTCACAGCGCCAGAGACTCGGGTTCAATTCCCAACTGAGGGGACTGTCTGTGTGGAGTTTGCAAATATTCCCCGTGGGTGTGTTCCGGTTTCCTTCCATAATCCAAAGATGTGCAGTTTTGGTAAATTGGCCATGCTAAATTGCCTATAGTGTTAGATGAAGGGGTAAATGTAGGGGACTGGTTCTGGGTGGGTTGCTCTATGGAGGGTTGGTGTGGACTTGTTGGGCCGTAGGGCCTGTTTCCACACTGCAAGTAATCTAATTTTATCTAAAAAAGAACAGGATGGGTGGAAAATGAGGAAAGGGTGTAACATTGCTAATCAGAGAGTGCGTCACAGCTACAGAAATGAAGGTTGTTGAGGAAGGGTTGTCTCCTGAGTCAGTATGGGTGGAATTTAGGAACAGCAAGGGAACAGTCACGGCATTTGGGGGTTTTCTACAGATCACCTAATAGCAGTAGAGAGATTGAAGTTCTCATAGGCGGGCAGATTCTAGAAAATTGCAAACGTAGCAGGGTTATTGTTATGGGTGGTTTCAACTTTTCCAATATCGCCTGGAACCTCCTAAGTGAAGATGGTGTGGATGAAGCCGTTTTTGTCAGGTGTGTTCAAGACCGTTTCCTTGCTCAGTATGTAGATAGACCGACGAGGGGAGAGGCTATTTTGGATTTGGTGCTCAGCAACGAGCCAGGACAGGTGTCAGAACTCACGGTGGGAGAGCACTTTGTTGAAAGTGATCACAACTGCCTCACATGTAGCATAGTCTGCGAGAGTGAAAGGTGCAGTTTCCGAGGGAAGATGTTTAATTGTGGAAAAGGAAATTATGACGCTATCAGACAGGAGTTGGGAAGTACAGACTGGGAGCAATTGTTCCACAGAAAGGGCACAGCAGATATGTGGAGACTGTTTAAGGAGCAGTTGTTGCGAGTGATACACAAATTTGTTCCTCTGAGACAGGTAAGAAGGGGTAAGATTAAGGAACCTTGGATGATGAGAACAGAGAAACTTCTCGACAAAAAGAATCAGGCAGCTTACGGAAGATGGAGGAAGCAAGAATCTAGCACATCTTTAGAGGATTACAGTCTTGCTAGAAAGGAGCTCATAAATGGAACGAGGCGAGCCATGATGGGGCACGAAAAAGGCTTGGCAAGAAGTATTAGAGAGAATCCAAAAGCATTTTTCTCATACGTGAGGAATAAGGGAATAATCAGGGAGAAGGTAAGGCCGATCAGGGATAGCGTAGGGAACTTCTGCATGGAGTCTGAGCAGATAGGGGAAGCCCTAAATGAGTTTTTTGCTTCGATTTTCACCAAGCAAAGAGAACGTGTTGTAAATGAAAACTTAGAGTAGCTGGGCCAGATCAGTCTTGACCAGGTCAAGATTGATGAAGTTGATGTGCTAGCAATTTTGGAAAACATTGAGATGGATACGTCCCCAGGGCCAGACCAGATTTATCCTACACTGCTCCGGGAAGCAAGAAAGGAGGTTTTAAAGTCACTCGTGATGATATTTGCCTCCTCACTCTCCACTGGAGTCGTACCGGAGGATTGGAAGGAGGCGAAAGTTGTTCCTTATTTCAAGAAGGGTAATAGGGAAATCCCTGGCAATTAGAGACCAGTCAGTCTTATGTCTGTGGTCAGCAAAGTTTGGAAAAAGTTCCGAGGGATAGGATTTATGACTATCTGGCAAAGCATAGTGTGACTAAAGAGCAGTCGTTCCACACAAATCTTCTTGATTTCTTTGAGGTGTCAAGACAGGTTGACTACGGTCAAGCAGTGGATGTGGTGCATGTTGACTTCAGCAAGGTATTTGAGAGGGTTCCCCATTGATAGCTCATTCATAAAGTCTGGAAGGAAGGGATACAGGGAGATTAGGCTATCTGGATTCAGACTTGGCTGGCTGGCTGAAGGAAGACAGTGGTTGTAGATGGAAAGTATTCTGCTTGGAGGACAGTGTTGAGAGGGATCCAACAGGGCTACGTTCTTGGGCCTCTGATCTCTGTAGTTTTTATACATGACTTGGATGAGGAGGTTATGTGGTGGGTTAGTAAATTTGCTGATGACATAACGGTTGGAGGTGTCGTCAATAGTGTAGGGGTCTTCTGTAGGCTGCAGCGCGACATAGACAGGATGCAGAGCTGGGCTGAGAAATGGCAGATGGAGTTCAACCTGGATAAATGCGAAGTGATGCATTTTGGAAGGTCAAATTCGAATCCTGAATATAGCATTAAATACAGGATTCTTGGCAGTGTGGTGGAACTAGAGGGATCTGGGTGCACAAGTGCACAGATCCTTTCAAAGTTGCCAACCAAGTGGATAGGGTGTCAAGAAAGTATATGGTGTTTCGGCTTTCATTAACAGCGGGATCGAGTTTAAGACCCGCAAAGTTTTCCTGCAGCACGACCTGTCCCTGGTGAGACCACACTTTGAATATTGTGTCCAGTTGTGGACGCCCTGCTATAGGAAAGATACAGAGGCCTTGGAGAGGGTGCAAAGAAGGTTTACCACGATGCTGCCTGGACTGGAAGGCTTGCTTTATGAAGAAAGTTTGAACAAGCTTGGACCTTTCTCTCTGGAGAGAAGGAGGAGAGAGGAGATCTGATCGAGGTGTACAAAATAATGAGAGGAATAGATAGAGTCAACATCCAGAGACTTTTCCCCAGGGCAGGATTGACTAGTACGTGAAGTCATAGTTTGAAAATATTAGGAGGAAGGTAAAAGAGAGATGTCAGATGTAGGTAGGTTCTTTACGCAGAGAGTTGTGAATGCATGGAATGCATTGCCAGAGGTGGTGGTGGAAGCAGAGTCATTGGGGACATTTATGTGACTTTTGGACATGCACATGGATAGCAGTGAGTTGAGGGGTGCGTAGCTTTCAGCTTCCTGTCACAGTTCCAAGTTGTGCAGGTTAGGTGAACTGGCCATGCTGAATTGCCGATTGTGTTCAGGGATGTTGATGTTAGGTGTAATACTCTTTGCAGGGTCAGTATAAACCTGTTGGGCTGAAGGGCCTGTTTCCACACTGTAGGGATTCTAAGAAAATGCAGGCTGCTGCAATATTCAAATGAAGCACAACCCAAGCTCGAGTAACACCTCACTTTACACTTTGGTACGTTACAGTCTGTAGGAGTTAATATTCAATTCCATAAATTCACTGTCTGAACCCATTATGGCTGTTCTCCCTTTTCCATACACTCTCCCTCCTGGGCTCCCTAAGTTCGTGTCTTGTTTATGTTGCATTCTACAGAGAAAATCAATTTCTAATATTTACACGTTAATTTACACATTGATATATCTGTGTCTCTTTCACCACAATTTAAAGCCCATTTGTCTTTCGCACTGGGCCTCCAAACACTATTTCCCACCTCTGCCAAGATACTAAAACGCTCGTCTTTCAATCCTTTAGGCGTTTGAAGAAGATTTACACTGGACTTGAAAGATTAACATTGTTTCTCTGACTCACTGATTTCCTTCAAAAATGAAAAGTTACAGAACACATTTTCAATTTAGCAAAGATCATTGGATACAGGAAATCTGAAACAAAACCAAAAATTGTTGGACTTACTGGATGCTTTGAGGAACAGTCACCGAACCCGAAAGATTACCTCTGCTTTCATTCCACAGATGCTGTCAGACTTGTCAGTGTCTTCAGCAATTTCTGTTTTTGAACAACTTTCAAACATGTGTGTCAAAGCTGCTCACACGTCCCTGTCCAACAGGGAGCGCCATACACCGGGAAGTGAATGATAACGCAAGGTATACAAACTCATCTGTTCTGAAACTACATAAGGCTGGAATCACCGACACGACAGAGTCTTAATCATGGTCATGGAGAGAAACCGAGGGAAACACATTCGCTTTAAACAGAAGATGGCATTACTGGAGGGGGAAAGATTCAGATAAAAACGTTAAATGCTTTTGAGGAATGTACAAATTGGAGGCATGGCATCATGGAGAGACCCTAACAGGATAAGAATTTTTCAAAAAGGAAGCGTTCCCACATCAGAAACCGGGATAGGGCACTGTGTACAGGGGAGAAGGGTGACCGGGTCCCCGTGCGAATTGAGGACAGGCAGCAGAATTGTATTGCAGATATTGCTGCTCAAACTGGACATTCATGTGATGCTGCAAATCATAGCAACTGTAGTAGCAGCAGCAGCAGAATTATATTCAACAACAATATAATCTCTCAGTCTACCATTACCATAAAGCCAATCTCCGAATCAGTGATGAGTGTGGGTGAACATGCCATGTCAGAACAGTGTGTACCTAAACCTGATGACAACCCATTCAAGCTACCGCACTTACTGCTTACATTAACAAACAGCAGAACTAACATCTGATAGAGAGGGCGGAATGATTCCAAGACTGTGGCGACTTCTTTCAAAACCAGCTATGAATTACTGCTGACCTGTCTACTCTTACTCTTATCTGTTAGAAAAATCCTTTTTCCTTTTGTTAGAGACGGTTCAAGAACTTCTCTCATATTACCATTTTGTTTACACCATTGAAATACTTACTGTGCTTTCCCCTGTGAGGAAAGATGTAAAACACGGGTTTAAGTTATCTGTCTGCTCCCTATGGGCAATTATTCAGTCACACCCTCCAATTAACATCAGTATACTTTCCTGACTTAATTTCACCTAAGGTCACACACTCATCTTGAACTTTTTTTATATGCTCGGAAAAGCTCGTGCTGCTTGTTTTTTGTATTTCTTGCCAATTGACTACACCATATAATTTTTCTCTTTTCCTCCCTTTCTAGATTCATAGTCATATAGCGCAAAAACAGAACCCTTGGTCCAACTTGTCCATGCTGACCAGGTTTTCCAAAGTAAACTAGTCCCATCTGATTACATTTTGTACATATGCCTCTAAACTTTTCCCATTCATATGTTTGTCCGAATGAGTTTTAAATGTTATAGCTGTACTTGCATCTCCCACTCTTCCTCTGACAACTCATTCCATATACACACATCACCCTCTGTGTGAAAACATTGACGCTTCGTCCATTTCAAATATTCCCTCTTTCACCTTAAACCTATTCCTTCTATGGTTGAACTCCCCCATTCCGTGGAAAATCCCTTGGTTATTCGCTCTATTCATACCTCTCATGATTTTATAAACTTCTACAATGTCATCCCTCAACGTCCTACACGCTATCTGACACTAACTTTACGAACAAGCATTTAAAGATAAACACTGCAAATTTAGAAACAGTATTCAAATGACAGATAAATAACACTCAGCCCAAGCTTCATACTGTGATTTGTTTTCCTCCATGTTACCACACTAAGGCAACAGGAAACTCTTACGAGTACCAATAAGAGGTCAAACACCTGAATTGCTTTGTCCAATCGTGTGATGATCTCTAAAGTGAAAGCGCATCTCTGGCCTGAACCATATAAGAAGGGGAATTCTTGTACCACACGGTCAGAGTGCAGCTCCCTTTCGCAGAGTGAGATGAAGGCTGAGTATACTTTTTGAAATTTGGATCACAGTGTGAATTCAGTGCAAAGGGGGAGAGGTGTTTTCAATAAGGTTTACGCCAAGAAGGAAACTTTCCGGAATGAGATGTGAGTGGGAGGTGTAAAACAGCATGAATGGAGAGGCCGAGCCACACTGAGACCAAAGGTAAAGTGGCAGCACAAAACGCAGCTTGATGCTACAGCAGAGTAGGTAGACTTGATCAGAGAGTTTCAGGTGAAATGGGTAGGGACCATAATGTGAGAGAATGTTCTCTGTAATTTGAGAAGAAGAACCTGGAATCAGGAAGTGGAGACGAGCAGGGAAGAGGATGGAGCAGCAATGGCAGTGTTTTCTGGGGGGGGGGGGGGGGGGGACGGGGTAAATCAGGAAGCACAGCTGAAATTCATGCTTAACATCAGCTTATGGTCCCTGAAATAAACATTATAAATCTGGCCCTCCACTAATGCTCATCAATAGTATTCTTGAGAGCTTTTGTGAACGATGGTGTTTCACATGCTTATGGAGTTCTTCTTTTGAACAGAAACAATAATTACTGAGCGGTTCAGGAAGGCAGAAATTCTCAATTTAGATGCTTGGTTATTACATAAGGTTATTACATACTCCTGCCTATTACACAAGGAGGGAAGGAGCGTAGTCAGCACATCGAGATATTAAACAGGAACACCGGAGTCGCCAAGTCAGGTCCTTGAGCTCCTTCCAGATGACCAGGAGGTGGCCATTCAGCATATCGAACCACGTGTACAGAAATAGGAAGATGTATTTGATGCCCCAACATAACAAAGAGTGAAGCAGAGCCTAAACAGATAGACTGTTCTATGTTGTTCCTCCTGGTACTTTACTCGTGGTACATATGTGTCACTTTAACTTGGTTTGCTGAACGTGAGAAGGAAAAGTGAATGATTTGTGCCAAGTCTCAAGGAAATGCCTTCTATCTCCGAGAAGACATTATTGCACTCCTATAGAGGTTAGAAGCTGGTGGGAATGGCGAACAATTTCAGGAGTAAGGCATTAAAGCTACTGGTAGATTTATGAACAGTGCAGAGACACACATCAACTGCACATTTAGACGGTGAGAATTCATTCAGAGCCTGGAGCTCCCTCTCAATCAACATGGGGTCTCCACACTGGTACGTGTGCTACTTGGAATTACATATCATGGGGAAAATGCAATTTCTCACAAATCACCATCTTTTTTTCTGGACATAATAAATGTTAGTCCATCATCCTCAAGTTTAAATGTAATCGCTTGTTATTCTCTCGCTGTGCTACGTATTTCGCTGGATTATACTCTCATATCTTTTATCAGTCAATTATCGTTTACACAATGCAATTCAATAATTTGTTTGCAAAGGTGCAAACATCTAATTGCACAGTTTGTATGCCTTTTCTTTTTTAGATTTTTTGTAGCCTTAGCCAAAAAGTAAATGTTTTGTTTACTGAACAGCTTTGGCCAACTGTCTGTGTGGCGTTTGCACATTGTCCCCGTGTCTGCGTGGGCGGGTGCTACGGTTTCCTCCCACAGTCCAAAGATATGCAGGTTAGGTGAATTGGCCATGCTAAATTGCCCATAGTGTCAGGGATGAATAGAGGGTAGGGGAATGGGTCTGGGTGGGTTACTCTTCGGAAGTTCGTTGTGGATCTGTTGGGCAGAAGGGCCTGTTTCCATACTGTAAGTAATCTTAAAAAAAGTGACCTGTTTATCCGGATTCAAGGGTCAGACACAGAATGTATTTTTAATGGGCTAAGAAACAGAAAGGAATAGAAGACAGTGACTGTGGAGACTGATGAGGAGTAAAGTGACATCCCCCCAGTCCCCAATGTCTTCTTGACAGACAGAATAACATCAAATGTAGAGAAAGAAACAGAATATATTCGGAAGAAGGAATTGCAAGTGACAATGTAAATAAAACAGGATAATTTGAAATGGAATGGCCGAATAACGATTGATCAGTGTATGCATCTGTGTGTGAGAGAGAGAGAGAGCGAGAGAGAGTGCCTCTGTGTCTGTGAGAGTGTGTGTGTGTGTCTGTGTGAGGGCGTGTGTGTCTGTGTGTGTGAGTGAGTGTGTGTGCCTGTGTGTGTATGAGTGCGTGTGCGTGTGTCTCTGTGTGTGAGTGTGTGTGGGTGTCTGTATGTGTGTGTCTGTGTGTGTGTGTGAGTGTGACTCTGTGTGTGTGGGTGTCTGTGTGTGTGTGTCTGTGTGTGAGTGTGTGTGTGCGTGTGTGTGTGCGCGCGCGCATGCATGCAGATACATAAGACTGTTCATATGTGTGCACCATATCCAGAATGAACAAGAGATACATAGTTAACAAAAATGATGCACGTGATGTACAAAATTTATAAAACGTTAACATGTTATTTAGTCTTCAGCTGAGATGTTATGTTCCCCTTCTTTTAACGTACCCTCTACCTCCTGCCTCTTCCTTGCATTCCCAGACCTAATCTCTAATTCTTGTCAGGATATATGTTATAAATTCCTGCTTCTTGTGTTCCAATTTATTTCAGTTAAACAATTTTCTACCGGGAAACATATACATTGGCCTGCTGGGTTCTGTCAACAACTGTTGCCTGTCATAATGCTGGAGATCAAAGTTCTGGCATCAGACCGACATTTCAACATATAATTCTGTTTGCACATACACTGTACAAAGGACCACAACACACAGGAATTGTCAAACCAAATACAGAAATACATCTACATATGTCAGTCATGTAGACTTCTCTATTTTTATATCTCCATGTCGAAATTCTCTCTCTATCTGTCCCTCGATTTCTCTTTTAATCTAATTGATACATCGTCCAATCGTTCTTTCTGTCCTATGCCTCAGACTTCCCTCCTTCTGTTTACAGCTATTGCTCACTTTTGGATGTGATGTCTTATAATTGAGTAATGTAATTACAGGACATGAGGGAGCAGTTGGCCAGAGTTAGTTGGAAGGGAAGCTGAGCACGGGAAGATGGTGAAACAGCAATGGCAGAGGTTTCAGGAGATAATTCAGCAGCACATCAGAAATTCACCCCCAAGTAAGAAGAACAATATTCAGCAGAAGACAAGTCAGCCGTGCGTGATAACGAATTCAGGGACAGCATAAAAACAAAAGAAAATGCACACAATGTGGTGAAGATTATTAGGAATCCAAAAGATTAGGAAATCTACAAATTCGAGCATGGATAACTAATAACAGCAAATGGGAGGAGAGGGTGAAATATAATATTACGCTTCTTAATCCTGTAAAATAATAACGAAAACGATTTTGAGATATATAACAAGGAAGACAGGGAGTAAAAAACAAACAAAGGACTTTTGGAAAATGAGGCTTGAGTATTTATGGGAAGCAATGGAATGGGAGAGGAATTGAACAGATACATTACATCAGTCTTCACGGTGGAAGACACCAGTAAAATGCCAGACTTCAAGACAGTCAGGGTATAGAGGTGAGTATACTGACCTCAGTAAGGAGGAGGTGCTGGGGAAGGTGAAGTTGAATCAATCAGCGAGACCAGTTGGACAACAGCTCGTAGTGACACGGAAGGCGATTGTTGTGGCATTGTTGGTGATCTTTCAGTAAACGTTGGAGTAAGGGAGGACTGGTAAATGTAACCTCCCCGTTTAAGGAGAGAGGGACAAGAAGACAGGAAATGATAGAAGGACTTATTGGATCTTTGGGTTTATGAAAAGATGTGTGGAGTATAAGAACAAGGAAGTTGTGAAGTATATTGGAAATGGTGTGATTAAGCTACAGCATAACAAGAGTTACGTTTACAATGCCATTGTGAATAGCAGAGATGAAAGTCCGGTTAAAACAAAGGAAATCAGTTCGAAGCAGACAGGAGCATTAGTGACAAAAAGAATGTTTCCTAGATCCTGCAGTGAGAATGTTCAGATAAGATTGTCAGTAAACAGACAAAAAAGAATATGAAAAGCACAATAAAATCTGTTGCTGATAAGGTCTCAACGTGCAACTATGTCGCCAATCCATATGAAGCTGAAAAAGCAAAGCAAGTGAGACAGCATCCTAGGAACAGGAAAGTCAACGTTTCAGGCTGAAAGACTTCATCAGGATTGGAGTGAGGGAAGGGGAACCGGGAAGTAAATAGAGGGAGGGGCGTGGAGCTGTTGGAAGGGTAGGTGGAATGGCGATGGGGGGATGCAGGCAGAGAATTATTGTGATTGGTCAGTGGGAAGGATGCAACAGACATACGGATGGGAAGATGGACAACTTTGGTCAGGTCAGGGAAGAGGACATGGGGTAAGGCTGTGGGTTGAGAGACTTTGAAGCCAGTGAAGTCAATATTGAGACCATTGAGCTGTAAGGTCTCCAGCTGAAATATCAAGTTGTGTTCTCCAGTTTCTGTTTGGCTTCACTCTGACAGTGGAGGAGACCAAAGATGGACCTGTTGCCGGATGAACACGGGGAGGGGAGTGATTGAAATGGATGACAACTGGAATGCTGCGTTTGTTAAAGCGTGCAGAGAGCAGATACTACATGAATATGTCCCTGAGTCTCCCTTTGGTTTCCACAACGTAGAGGAGACCATGTTGGGAGTTGGAGACGAGCTCGGTGGGCCAGGATCAGGCTCTGTTTGGAGCATTGGTGCTCTGCACGAGACAACCAACTCGACTTTCCAGTTACCATTCATTTTAATTTCCACTCCCACTCGCCCAGCGACATGACCATCCTTAGCCTATCCACTGTCAGAGTAACACCACTTGAGAGATTACCTTTGAAACTGATAGCCCAATGTCCTCAATATTGACTGAAGCTGCTTCAAAAGCCCTCCACCCAGAGCCTTATCCCTTGTCCCTTTTCCCTGACCAAACCCACCTGTATCTGTTCCATCCTTCCCACTGACCAATCACAGCAACCTCATACCTGCATATACCTACCACCACTATACCTACACGCCGCCCTTCCATATCCCATCACTCCATTTCTGGGCTCCTCTCCCCCTCACCAGTCCTGACGAAAGTTCCAAGATCAAAATATTGCCTTTGCTGCTCCTATAAGTCTGTCTGGTCTGTTGTGTTTATCCAGCTCCAAGTTTATTAACTCTTACCTCCCGCACCTATAGTACTTCCTCCCTCCAAGCTGTGGAACTAGGTGGTCTACATATAAGAAGAAATAAATTTGGACATGTGAAAAGAGCGCAGACACATTCATAATTTCTTAACAACTCAATACACGCACCTTCCAGATGAAGCAGCATTTCATTTGTACTCTTTCAATCCAGTATCCTGTCATTGTTGCTCACAATGCAGTCTCCTTTACATTGGGGAGACCAACAGAAACTGTTTTGAGGAACACTCCCACTCTGTCTGTGGGAATAACCCTGACCTTCTCATTGCTTCCCATTTCAATAACGTACCTTGCTGTCATGCTAACATTTCAGTCTTGGGCTGCTCTAATTCTCCAATGAAGCACAACTCAACCTTCAGTAACACCTCACTTTAGACTTTGTATCCTGAAGGAGTTTTTATTCAATTCCATACTTCCACAACCTGACCGCATTATGGCTGTTCTCCATTCTTCGCACATTCTTTCTCCTGGTCTCCCAATGAACTTGCCCTGTTTGTGAATCATTTGTCTTGCACTTAATTAAGATGCTGCCAGATCTGTTGTGTTTCTCCAGAAATGAGAAAGCACATTTGCAATTAACCAAATAACTCTGGATACTTGAAATCTGAAACGAGAACAAAAAAGAAACTGCGAGCCTTGAATAATGCTCACTGCACCCAAATGATTAAGTCTGCTTTCACTACACGGATGCTGCCAGACCTGCTTAATTTCTATAGCAATTTCTGCTTTTCACCACGTTTCAAAGACATGTGTCAACTTGGCTCGAACGCCCTGTTCACCCTTTAGCGCCATATGCCTGGCAGTGAAAGACACAATTTCCGTGTCTCTGAAATGGCGTAAAGCTGGCATCACTGACACTACAGAGTTCTTACTGTTAGTCAGGGAGAGGAACAGAGTGACATGCATTCACTCTAAACACAGAAGGTAGCACATACTGGAAAGAACATAGAAAGAATATAGACCATAGAAAAATACAGCGCAGTACAGGCCCTTCGGCCCTCGATGTTGCGCCGATCCAAGCCCACCTAACCTACGCTAGCCCACTTTCCTCCATATGCCTATCCAATGCCCGTTTAAATGGCCGTAAAGAGGGAGAGTCCACCACTGTTACTGGCAGGGCATTCCATGAACTCACGACTCGCTTAATAAAGAATCTACCCCTAACATCAGTCCTATACCTACCACCCCTTGATTTAAAGCTATGCCCCCTCGTAATATCTGACTCCATACGTGGAAAAAGGTTCTCATGGTCAACCTTATCTAAACCCCTAATCATCTTGTACACCTCTATCAAGTCACCTCTCAACCTTCTTTTCTCCAATGACAACAGCCCCAAGTGTCTCAGCCTTTCCTGAGGATTCAGATGATTATGTTAAAGGGTGTTGGGCAATGAGACAAATTGTAAGTGTGATACCATGGAGAGACCCTCAGTAGAATGAGAATATAAAATTGGAAGTGTGCCACATCAGAAACCAGCGTAGGTCACTGAGTACATGGCTGATGGGTGACTGGGACTTGGTGTGAACTGGGGGACAGGGAGCAGGACTGTATTAGAGATATTGCACCTCAACCTGCGTGTTCCATGTGACGCTGTAGACCACAACAGCAACAGAAGCAAAATTATATTCAACCATAATCTGTAACTTTTTGCCTGGGACTATCCCTCAGTCTACCATTACCAATAAACGAATCTATGCTTCAGCGACGAGTGTGGTGAACATGCCAGTGCAGAACTATGTGTACCTAAAACTGATGGCAAACAATAAAGCTACCACACTTGACTGTTTACATTCCAAACAGCATGATTACCATCTGATAGGGAGGGCTGAATAATTGCAAGACCAAAAGATCAGTTCGAAGCTCTACAGTCTTGCCACATCCAATCATAAATGGATTAAACAACTCACTGCAGGACAGGGCCCAACACATGTCCCCCTCCTTAATAATGGAAAAGGCAAGCATGTAGTTATTTGCGACATACTCAGCCAGAAGTGTTGAGTCAATGATTTACCTCACCTCGTCAGTATGCCCACAGAATTACAGATGGCAGTGGAGGGTTGCTTTTCAAACTCAAGGCTTGTGACCAGTGGTATGCTACTCTATGTGACATGAAGAAACATCTGAACACAGTAGACATGACAAAGGCAATGTACAACAAGTCGTGTCCCTGGGGAAGCTGTTTCATTCCTGTTCCAAATCTGACATCTATCTGGCCATGTAGAAAATTGCACAACTTTGACAACTCCCTTAAGAAGAGAATAATTACAGTATGACCAACATCACCCCCTCCATTCCATCATGACAGTCAAATGGTTGGGTGTTCTTTTTGACAAAGTTGTCAAGCAGCACAGAAATAAACTGCTCAGCGTGGTTTGCGATAGCTCCCTATGTGGCAATGGAAATGTCACTGGATTACTAATCCAGACCAGGCTAATGCTCTGGCAGCTGGTGGGCGTTAATAACAGTTAATAAAATATCGATATCTAAAATCTGGTGTCAGTAATAATGACCTTGAACCCAATGTCAATTGTAAACAGCAATTTGTTTCCCCAATGTACTTTCAAGAAGTGAATCTCACGTGTTTTCCTGGTCTAACCTAAAAGCGACTCCAGACAGAGGTTTCAATGGTCTCTGAAACAGCCAAGCAAGGCATTCAATTGTATCAAACTGCTTCGAGGTTTTAAAGGATAAAACCGGTCAGAACACTGGGCACTAACTTCTGCATCGGAAAATGTAAACACAGGCCTGTCAACCCTACAGAGACCCCCTTCCTAACATCTGAGAGCTTGTGATAACACTGACAGAGATTTCCCACAGACTGCATACAAACATGGGAAAGGAATAGGTAATTCAACACAGTGAGCCTCCCACGTTCTCACCATGCAGTCCTCACTTTCTCCTAATGTAATGGAAGGATGTGATCACAGTTTCCAGAATGCTGAAATGCCGACATTTCGACAGTATCCTGTAACATGAGCCAGTGCTTCATGGAATGATGGGGGAACAGAATATTTGTGTGATTTCAGGAGAGTTTTGGATTAACATTTGTTCTGCAGCTTTGTAAGTGGGAGTTGGGTCAGAACAGACTTCGACCCATTGGGCTGAATCTAACAATAATTTATCTCAGTGGCATTTACATTGAGCGTGACAGAGGGATCGTCTACACGAGGCTGAGCTAGTTTCCTGGTGCTAACTTATCTAATTCACTTCATTAACTACCCATCCCACCCCATGGTGTCCCACTCATTCAATACCAGCCCGATTCTAACAACCATCATGGCTGGGGGTACTCGCCATCGTCTGGATACCCACGGATATTCCGTGATCCCTGGCATTGGTGCCATCTTTAAAAGGCCAAGGGGCACACGGCTGACCTTTCTCAGTTCAGAGCTGCCCTGCACAGTTTACCCCAAGCATGGCAGATAAGAGGCAATTACACCACGGTTTGTCGACAGGGGTATGGAGGTCCTGGTGAATGGGCTAGCACAGAGAAGGACCATTCTCTTCCCAGAGGGGGCCACACCACCAGACCTACCGAGCATGGTCTGAGCTCACCACCCAGCTCAGTGTAGTATCTGCGGTCTGAAGAAATGTCCAGCAATACAGGACAAGCATTAATAACTATCCCTGCTCTGTCAGGATAAGGGTCACTGTATTGTCTCTGCTCCCTCACACTCACTGTATTTCTGTGATAGCACCGACCCCGAGCAAGGCTCATGTGCCATCACCCTCACTATTGCGTGCAACACCTTCCCTCTCTCTCTGCTTCTCTCAAATCCAGTATACCCCCCTACATTAAGAACGCTGCATGTGTACAACACTGTGGACAGACCCGGACCGAAAACGTCTTCATTCCGTCGACGCCCCCCCCCCCGCCCCCCACCTAGAGCAGTACGATCAGCAGGCTCCACACTCACTCCCTCCCTCCCTTTCTCCCAATCCAGGAGAAAAAGGCTGGAATAGGACAGGAAGGGCCAAGCCGGGTGGTGGAGTGCCGGACATCTGTTCCCTTAGACCCTTCCCCCCGCCATGTGGGGAGGACCCTGGTATGAGTCGGAGAGGACGGGGTGCCTCGTGTGGAGATTCTGAAACATCCATGTCCCACGGACCGAGTAAGGAGCAATGTTCAGTGAAGGGTAATTCTCACGTTAAACCCGCTGGCAGCTCCGTTCCGTTTCCCCCATCACAACTTAGAAACCTTGGCCCTGATGCCATCTCGCTTTTTTATGGAGCTGGTACAAATGGAATACCCACGGTCTTGGTGGGCAGGAGGGTGGGCTCATAACACATCGTCACCACCACCTCCCAGGAAGGGAGCACGGAGACTCCCTCCTACACCTCCTCCTGTAAACAGCTCAAATACTGAAACCAATCTATGATAGTTACTGCTCTCCTCACTTGTCCTGACATCTTCAATAATCTGTGCTCAAATACACCCAGGTCCCTCTGCTCCTGCACCCCGTTTATAACTGTACAGCCTGTTTTCCTTCCATAGTACATCACCTCATAATGTCCTGATTTGATTGTCGGATGAAATATACCTGAACTCTACAACAAGTTGGCGTTGTCCTGTTGTTGTTGTACTCTGTCCTCCACACACTTTGCAATTCTTCCAGGTTTGGTGACATCAACAAGCATCGAAGTTGTCATAGTGTCACATTCCAGTCAAAATAACTGAAAGAGAATGTGGCGCTGGAAAAGTAGAGCAGGTCAGAAAGTAATGACTGCAGATGTTGGACATCAAAGCCGACAGTGTGGTGCTGGAAAAGCAAAGCACTCCAGGATAGAATCCGGATTACAGACAGGGCTGATGAAGGTCTTATACCTGTACTGCCAATTCTCCTGGTCTTCGGATGCTGCCTGACCTGCTGTGCTTTTCAGGCACCACACTCTCAGCTTTGATCCCCAACATCTGCCGTCCTTACTTTCTCCTGCAGAACAATTGAAATACTGACAGACTCACTGGTGTGATCAAGGCATACACTGATATCAAACGAGCGTCAAAAATAACAACACACATCCCAAAGACCCAGAGAAAAAAAAAGTCATGCTGCAAACAGAGAAATAGAAACAATGTGGCACACCTTACTGAGTGGGTGAAATAGTGAGAATTTATCACAGAGAAAGAGAAATACCGATCGACTCCCATGTTTGTCTCGTGTCAGTGTATCTGTGTGTGTCTGTTTGTCTGTGTGTGTGTGTGTACGTGTGTGTGTGTGCATGCCCATTTATTCGTATGTCTGCATCTGCGTGTATGTATTAGAGTGTGCAACTGTGCGTATTAGCATTTGTGTGTATCTCTGTGTGGGACTGGTCTGATGGTCCCTGCGTTGCTTAATGTGCTGGAATTCGACATTCTGCTGGCCTCTCCACTCCACTGCATAGACAGTGATGGAGGGTGAAAACCGTCTGGAATTCAGTCAGAGAGGGTGGGCAGCAGGTCACAGCATCATACAAGCTAACAGCAACATCAATAGAAATACACACAGACACACTCTCTCTACACACACACACACACACACACACACACTCACACACACATGCATGCAGTCTCTCTCTAGAGATGTGTGGAGAGGATTGCAGCTGTACTGGGGCTTATATAGAGAAACGTCTGGGCCCCCTCTGCCATGTAGAATTAATTTGTCTTTGGGAGGTATTAATGACAAACAGTGCACATATTAAGGAGTGTTTCCACAGCAGTTGTCTTCAGTGAACCATTGATGGAATGAGACGAGATAATTTCATTGCACGTTCTGCTACTTGCATTTTATTTGCTCTACACACTGACAAATGATAAGTGCGAAAGCATTCTCAATGACCCAATGGTGCCAGCAGATCAATGCTAGACATGTCCACCTCCTTCTCTAATATCTCAGAGACAGCATTGCAAGGGATCAGACAAACTCCTTTATGTTGCCAAGGCTATTCTGTGAAGCATCGCATAGCCGCACAATGTGAGTGATTCGCAGTAATTGATACATTCTCAAACAAACGATGAGCTCTCCACTTTCCTCCTGTAGTCTAAAGATGTGCAGGTTTGGTAGACTGACCATGCTAAATTGCCCATAATGCCCAGGGATATGCAGCTTAGATGGATTAGCCATGTGAAACACAGGGTTACCGGGATGGAAATGATTGTGTGACATTCTATGGCAGGTCAGTGTGAACTAGATGGACTGAATTCCACACTGATCGGATTCTATGAAACCTGTTGGTTGCACAGTGGAGTTGGTGAACCAGCAGTAGTTGATATTACATCCTTTTAAACAAACGAGGAAACAAGGTATTATCCCCCATTTCAATTAATCCACTGTTCCCAAAATAAGAGCGATCCCATTACACAGTGTTACAGATGAGATCAGAACTCTGAAAAGTGATTAAGAAGTTAATCTGGACCCTAACATTTTCTTATTTTAAAGGTAAATGTAAGGTGCCGTGTTCCAGATCCAATTCAATTGATCAAACGAATTGACATTACGCAAAACACAAATTAATCGAACACGATAGTAAAAGTATAATCAAAGAAAGATGAACGTGGAATAACTTAACTCGATTGGAAAACTGAGCAAAACTTAAAGAATTGTTTTACTACTAAACAGTAACTGTTCCAATGTGGGAACAGCTCATAAATACACCCTGGGCACAAAATTCAGAAAAACAAATTGCAGGGCAACGCAACTCCTGCAACCCAGAAGGGAAAATTCAGAGAGAGTAGCAGCCAGCGACATGTAGTACAGTTTCCAACCCTGTTGAGATCCCGGCTACAACTGCTGCAAACTACCGACTATACGCCCTGGTTCTATGATTGCTTGACTGTACTCATTGAGGCTGCTTCTATTGTTCCAACTTTAAGAAAAAAAAACTAAGGCCTCACAAACTATTTGCTCTAGTTGCTCTGGAAGATTGCTCGATACCTGTGCCTGGAAATAACTTTAAAGAGCCCAGGATAAAATAATTTATCAAGATAGTCTGATTTCTCTTCACAGAAGTTGCCAGTTCCGCTGATATTTTCCAAGAGATACTGTTTTTTTTGTTCCTGATTTACAGCAGTACGTTGTGAGTAGAGTTTTATTTTGATTTTCTTCTTGTGAAACTGAAGCCAGCGAGTGCTCCAGGGATCAGTTTATATCCGTTATCAGAAGTTCTTTTGGTTTCCGGGAAAAAAAATCATTTGATTTAGAAACTTCCAAAGGTACTTCACTTTATTGTTTCTGAGTTGAAGCCCTTGTATTGTGAAGGATATGCATTTTAGGTCTCTGTATAAGTGATTTTTCTCCTTTACTAAACAAGATCTTGAAAACCGTGTATCAGGTGAATAACTGATGGACATTCCCTCTTGTATGGGAGACTAAAACTAGGAAATCCATTTTAAGAATAAGTATTCACTTTGACACAGATATTGGAAAGTCATTAACTTTTTTTTATAAAAAGCAAAAGAATCATGGTCACAGAGTCGAACAACATGGAAGCACACCTTTTGTTCAACTAATACTACCAACCTAAGTTTGGCCCATATACCTCTAAACATTTCCTATTCTTGTACCTACCCAAACATCTTTAAAATGTTGTAACTGTACCTGCACCCACCACTTCCTTTGAAAGTGCATTTCACACACTAATATCTCTATGTAAGAACAAATTGCCCCTCAAGTACTTTTGAAATCTTTCTCTTCTCACTTTAAAGTATTCTTGCTGGTTTAGAAATCCTCCGTCCGAGGGAACAGAAACATGCCTTGCACTTTATCAATATTTCTCATGACTTTATAATGTTACCCTTGGATCTTCTGCAGTCTAGGGAATCAAACATATGATCCGATCCAATCTCTCCTTATACCCCAATCCCTCCATTCTTAGCAACGTTCCAGGAAATATATTTTAACCCTAATCAGTTTAATAATGTCCTTCCTCTGACTGAGTGATCAGAATTGGACTCAGTACTCCAAAAGAGGCCTTATCAATGCCCTGTACAACCTCAGTATGAAATACCGACACCTATCGTGAAACGTCTGGTCGACCAAGGCAAACGTACTGAATGCCTACTAAAATCCTTTTTCCACGTTTGATATAAAGTTCAAAGACTTATGTACCAAAATCCCTCGATCTCTCTGGCCTAAAGTACTACCTGGGGCCGTATAATTATGAGATGTACTTCATGCACTTGTTTATTTTATCAAAATGCAGTACCTCACATTTACTTTATCTAATCTCCATCTGTCACTCCTCAATCCATTGAACTAATTGAACAATATCTCCTTGCAATCGCAGACACCTGTCTCATTGCCCAATATAACAGCAATTTTGGTGTCATCTGTAAATGTACCAACCATGCCTTCGATATTATCATCCTAACCTTTTACATCAATGACAAATGAAAGTCCATCCAGTACTGATCCCTATGGAACACTGCTTGTCGCAGGCTTCCAGGCCAAAGCAAAATCCTCTATTCTGTCTCCTCTGTAAAACCGAATTTACATCAAGTTATCAAGCTTACCCGCAATCCCATGTGCTCTAACTTTATTAATTAGTCTACCATGCAGAACCTAATCAAAGGCTTTGCTAATGTTCATTTAAACAACATCTACCATTCTGCTACAATCAATCTTTCTGTTTACTTCATTTAAAACAAACTAAAATCATGTTTGTAAGACATGATTCCTCTCATACAAAACTTTTCTGACCAATACAAATCAGCCATTCCCTTTCCAGTCATGTAAATCTTATCTTTCAGAATGTCTTCCAACAACTTACTCGTCACCAATGTCAGACACACAGACTATCGTTTCCACGCTTTTCCTTCCAGCCTTTCTAAAGATGCAGTCTTACCCACCCTCCAGTCCTCCAGTAATTTACTTGTGTGTATAAATGATTCAACTATATCTGCTGAAACTTCCATAGTTTCAAAGAACAAAGATCAATGAAAAAATAACGAAGAATATTACAGCACAGGAACAGCCATTCACCCCTGCAAGCCTGCGCCGACCCAGTTCTTCTATCAAAGCATTTTTTCTAAGGATCTGTATCTCTTTACTCCCTGCCCGTTCATATATTTGTCTAGAGAGGTCTTAAATGACACTATTGTGTCCACCATAATACCACTACTGGCAACGCGTTCCAGGAACCCCCACCCTCTGCATAATGAATTTACCACATATACCTCCCATCAACAGATCCAATCTCATGGCTCCTAGAAATTCAGTTCGCCACTCTGGGAAAAAAATCTTCTTGCTATCCACCCTACCTATACCTCTCATGATTTTGTAGACCTCATTCAGATTCCCCCTCCGCGATCTCTGTCTTTCGAATGATAATAATCCTAATCTACTCAACTTCTCTTCATAGCTTGCACCCTCCATATCAGGTAATATCCTAGTGAACCTCTTCTGCACTCTCTCCAAATCATCCAAATCGTGTTGGTAATGTGGACGACCAGAAATGTACCAAATATAATGCTGAACCATAGTCTTATTGAACTGTAATATGACCTGCCAAATACTGTACTCAATACCTCGTTTGATGAAGGAAAACATTTCATACGTCTTCTTGACAAATCTATTGACCTGCATTGCCACCTTCAGGGATCAAATGACTTGAACAACCAGAAATCTCTCTGTACATTAATTTTCCTCTGACATTTCCACTTACTGTATAATTCGCTCTTGAATTGTATCTTCCAAAATGCATGACCTCGCATTTGACAGGATTGAACTCCATCTGCAATTTCTCAGCCCAACTCTCCAACCTACATATCTTTCCTTCCACAATGCCCTGGCATACACATGATCCTGTTCTAGAAATTGATCAATCTTTATGGTTTCTCAGACCTTGCACGCACACAACACCCAAATCGCTCTGCGCTGGTCTTTTGTTTTCACAGTCTCTCTCCATATAAATAATCATTTGCTTTTTTTTATTATTCATTCTGAAGTGCTAGACCTCACACTTTATTACAATGAACTCTATCTTCCAATTACATAGTGCAGATTACTTACATCCTTATCACACTATGCACTCCAACCTAGCTTTACCATCATCGAATATGCATTGATTGCATTCTACATCCCCCCCACCCACCACCAACACACACACACACACACACACACACCACACCACACACACACACACACACACACACACACACACACACACACACACACACAAAGAAAACCTTTAATACAGAGAATAAGCAACTGGGAGTCCAAGGGCTGACATTTGTGGTACTCCACTTATTATGGCTCTCTGAACTCACACAGACATATTCATCAAGATTCACTCCTTTGTGTCTGCACAAATGGTCAATCTCTGAACAATAACCCACAAGTTCCTACCTTGTGCAATACATGCTTTATATGGTAGTTCACAAAATGCTTACCAAATCTAATTACACAATCTAAGGTTTCACTTTTATTATCACTGCTTCTCCTTTTCATATAGCTCGATTGAGTCTGTTCAATTCCATTAAGTTATTGTAAATCATAGTTTATTTTCCTGAATAATGGACTCAAGCAGTTTCCTAATAATAGACAGAAGGCTACCTGGCCCTTATTTCCATGCTTTATGCCTTCCTCCTTCCTTGAAGACAGGCATCACAGTAAGACCTTTGAATCCACTGAAATCCCCTTGGACTGTAGTGATATTTCAACAAATGCCAGGAATATGTCTGGAGCACATTCTTTCGAAATCTGACTACTAGCTTTTGGTCGATAGTTTATTCATAATCATATCCTTTATCAAACGAGTTCTCCTGAAAAAAAGGCCTGCGATCCTTTGGGATATTCTCTGTCGAAACAGTGTCACAACCAATATAAAATAGTTGTTTGAGTTATTTGAGAGTTTCCGTTTTTCCTCTGGGAATTTCACGATGTCATCTTCCAATTGTTCCAAAAAAAGGTTTTAGCTATTCTTTTCTTTTTCTTATCGTTATTTCCACATGGAGCCTCATGCCATTTTTGTTTATACTTTGCAACAATTGACCTTCCTAAATCAATTGTCTCCAACTTGATTCGCTTTACAGCTTTCAACTGGTGGCCTCTAAAAAAAAGTCCCAAACTTCTGGTCTAGCAGCAATTTTCATCATTTGTGCGCCTGTGTTGTCATTAGGTACTCACCCTGACTATATTTGCTTATCATACAAAGTTTACAATCTCATCAATTCCTTTTTGATGTTTTAAAATTTGTTCACGGAATCATTGGCTAGGTCAGCATTAATTGCCTATCCCTAATTGCACAGAAGGCAGTTCTGAGACAACCATATTACTGTGGGACTAGAGTCACATGTAGGCCAGACCAGGTAAGGATGGCAGATTCCTTCCGTAAAGGACTTTACTGAATCAGAGAGGTTTGCCCAACAATTGACAATGGATTCATGGTCATCATGAGATTTTTAACTCGAGATTGTTTTCATGGAAATAAATTTTCACTATCTGCCGTGGCAGGATTTGAACTCGGGTCCTAGAACGTTATCGGAGCCTATTAATTCAACAATCTAGCGATAATACCACAAGGCCATCGTCTCCCAATCATGCTCGATTGTTGTGAAATGTTAATATAAATATCTGTCAATTTTATCAACTGAACTTCCTTTCAGTCTATTTTCCAGCTCATTGTTAGCAACACGTTCTTGAGCTGTTGATAATAACATAAGAACTAGGAGCAGGAGTAGGTCGTCCAGCCCTTCGACCCTGCTCCGTCATTCAATAAGATTATGGCTGATCTTTTTGTGGACTCAGCTCCACTTACTCAACCTCTCACTGTATCCGTTATTTTCTTCCATTGTCAGAAAAAAAGCCTAATTTTAAAACAGTTTCCTGAATAGCGCCAATTACTTCCCGGGCAAGGAATTCCACAGATTAATAACCCTCTGGGTGAAGACATTCTTTCCCAATTCAGTCCTAAATCTGTTTCCTCTAATCTTGCTAGCTTCACCTGTCAGTGGAAACATCCTCTCTCTTTCTATATGATCCATTCTCTTCATTGTTTTATATGTTTCTCAAATTCTCATTGTTCTGAATTCCAATCAATATAATCCCAATCTACTCAGTCTCTCCTCATAGATCACCACCCAACCCAATGCCGGAATGTACCTCATCTGCACCCCCTCCAGTGCCATCCTTTCTCAAGTACCGAGATGAAATCTACACACAGTACTGCAGATGTGATCTCACAGCACTTTATACAACTGCAACATTACCTTTCTGCTTTTCAACTCACCCCTTGAGCAATGAAGTAGAAAATTACATTTGCTTTCCTAACCACTCCTTGCACCTGCAGTCCAAAAGTCTTTAATTCATGCCTGATCCTTCTCAAACTTCCAAGGCGTTTCCCCATGTGGATTCAAGTATGATCAGCTGACGATGACTAACATGGAGTTTCAATTGATTGACAGAGAAGAATTGTGAAAGTCATGAGTCAAAGTTGCTGATATCCCTGTCTGACAGGGAGCTTCACGTGTGACGCTTTGGGAAGTAAATGAAAATACAAGCAATGACACAGTGCCACCAGCTGTACAGGGGCTCAAATCATGGTCAAGGAGGGAAACAGAAAGAAACACATTAATTTTAAGCACACATCTGGAAGGGAAAACACGTTTGAGGGTCTATGAGAAATGATTTGAGGAATGAGACTAATTGGAGAAGTGATGCCAGAGACACTGATAAGAATGAGAACTTTAAAATGAGATATTCCCACACCAGAAGCAACTGTAGGTCAATAATTATAGGGGTGGTAAATGAATTAGACTCCGTGTGTTGATGAACAAGCAGCAGAGTTGAGGATAAACTGAGGTTATGGAGAGTATAAAGTGCGACGCCAATAAGACAATTATTAGAACAGTTGAGACTGAAGCAGACCGAGACATGGATGAATGTTTTCAGAAGCAGAGTGTCGGAGGCAGGGATACAGATCGAGGCTGCAATACAGATATGAAAATTAGGAAGAAACTCCATTCACTTTAAAATAAAATGCTGAAATTGTACACAAACTTGTTCAGGCTCAGGTAAAAGCTGAGAGAGGAATAAAGTCAGTGCATGTGGGAGATCACAGCAGAGTTTGATGATGCGGACTCGTCTGTTATAACAGAACAGTCAGTATTGGTTAATTCAGGAATAATCTATGGATCAGAAGGCAGAAATAGAAATGAATTTATTTACAAAATAGATTCTTTCTACACCCTCATCCAGCTCATTTTAAAAAAGACAAAGAACAGTGGACCAAAATAAATCCTTGCAGTACCACAGTGGTAACTGAACCCCTGGATGAACATTTCCCATCAACTAATACCGCATGTCTTCTGTCAACTAGCCAACTTCTGATCAAAATCACTAAACAACCCTCAAACCCATGCCTCCGTATTTTGTGAAATAGGCTA
Organism: Hemiscyllium ocellatum; assembly: GCF_020745735.1. Lineage (NCBI taxonomy): Eukaryota > Metazoa > Chordata > Chondrichthyes > Orectolobiformes > Hemiscylliidae > Hemiscyllium > Hemiscyllium ocellatum. The sequence goes on from NC_083419.1 coordinate 75,247,720, forward strand.
CCGTGGGGAACCTTATAAAATGTTTTACTGAAATCCACATACACCACATCAACCACTTTACCCTCATCCAGCTTATTGTCCACCTTCTCATATATTCCATCGGGTTTCTGAAGCACGACCTACCATTCACAAAACCATGTGTACTAGCCCTATCAACTTATTCCTTTCTAGATGATGTTAAATCCTATAACTTATAACCTTTTCCAATGCTTTATCCACAAATAAAGCAAGGCTCACTGGTCTATCATTCCCAGGGTTGTCTCCACTCCCCTTCTGGAATAAGAGAACAACATTTGCTATCCTCTAGTCTTCCAGCACGATTCCTGTAGACAATGACGACATAAAGATCAAAGCCAAACAGTCTGCAATCTCCTTCCTGGCTTTCCAGAGAATTGTAGGATAAACCCATACAACCCATGGGACTTATTTATTTTGACGATTTCTAGAATTGCTCACACCTCTTCCATTTGAACCTCAGTCCCATCTAGTCTAGTATCCCATCTGACCTGTATCTCAGTGTACTGCTCGACAACATCATCTTTTTCCAGAGCGAAGAATGACGTAAAATATTTATTTTGCGCATTCCCATCTCGTCTGCCTCAATGCACAGCTTCCCACTACTATCTTTGTTTGGCCATAATCTTACTCTAGTCATTATTTTATTCTTGAAATACCTAGAAAACTCCTTAAGATTTTCCTTGAACCTATCTTCCAACGGCTTCACATGTCCTCTTCTGGCTTGTTTCGTGTCTTTCTTGAGATCTTTCCTGGCTAATTCGTAGATCTTAAGCGCTCTAACTGAGCCCTTCATGTCTCACCATAACATCAGACTTATTCTTCCTCTTGACAAGATATTCAACTTCTTTAATAAACCACGGCTCCCTCGCTCGACCACTTCCTTCCTGTCTGACAGGCATATACTCTTAAAGGACACACAGTAGCTATTCCTTGAATAAGCTCCGCATTCCAATTGTACACAATCCCTGCAGTTTCCTTCCCCATCCTATACATCCTAAATCTTGCCGCATTGCATCCTATTTAAGCTTTCTCCCAGCTACTACTCTTGCCCTGCCGTATATACCTATCTCTTTCCATCGCTAAAGTAAATATAATAAAATTGTGATCGCTATCACCAATTTGCTCACTTACCTCCAAATCTAAAATCGTGCCCAATTCATTACCTAGTACCAAATCCAATGTGGCATCGCTCCTTTTTAGTCTGTCTACATATCGTGTACACATTGGACAAAAACTGACACATCTAAAGTACTTGCACGATAATGTTCCCAGACAATATTTGGAAAATTAAAGTCTCCCATAACAATTACGCTGTCACTCTCGCTCGTGTCAAAAATCATTTTTGCTATCTTTTCCACTACATCTCTGGAACTATTTGGAGGCCTATAGAAAACTCCCAACAGGGTTACCTCTCCTTCCCTGTTTCTAACACCAGCTCTTACTACCTCAGCAGACGAACACTCAGACGTCCTTTTTGCCACTACAATACTGTCCTTGATTAACAATGCCACACCATCTTCCCCAACGCCCCCATCTCTTACAGTCTTCCCTCTTCTTACTGAAACATCTAAATCCAGAATCCTGCAATAACCTTTCCTTTCACTGCTCCACAATGTCTCTGAAATGGCCACAACATCGAACTCTCACGTTCTAACCCATGCTGCAAGTTCACCCAAGTCATTCCGCATGCTCCTTGCATTAACGTAGACACACTGTAAATCAGCTTCTTGCTTGATGGTGCCCTCTTGCGACGTTGAAACCATTTTTCTTACCTCACTGTTCTTAACCTCCTGTATGTTGGAACTACAATTTTGGTTCCTATACCCCTGCGAAATTAGCTTAAACTGTTCCGGAGAGTATTTCAAATTCTCCCTCACTCAAGGCTATTGCTACCCCTCTGGTTCAGGTGAAGAGCATCCTGTTTGGAGATGTTCCATCTACCTCAGAAAGAGACCCAATTATCCAGGAATCCAAAACCTCTATCCTGCATCTTCCCTTTAGCCATGTGTTCAGCTCCTCTGGTTCCCTATTCCTCACCTATTAATTTCATGCAATTCTTTGCCATTATTTGTCATGGAATCTGCAATATGCCTCAGAGTAAATCATTACATTTCCTTACCAGCACCTTCAAAACGAACAAACAAATCCACCCCGAGGGACAAGAGCAGCAGGTAGGTGGGAACACCACATTGACACGTTTCTCCGCAAGTCACTTGCTCATCCTGCCTTGGAAACATATTGTTCATTCAGAGTTTGTGTGTCGAAACTCTCGAATTCCCTCTGAATGTCATTTTGGTGCTATCTACACCAAATAGCCTTCAGCAGACCAAGAAACAATCAATTGCAAGATAACCTGCGAAGAACAATAAACAATGGCTACATAGACATATTCAACACAATACAAGTTATTCGGTTCACTGGTACTTCTGAGATTATTTTCTGTCATCCATCGGAAAACAGAAACAATGTGCACACCTCGCATGGAGTAGGTTCTCTCCATCAGCTAATGGATACATCAATGGACAGCATTGTGGGAGATGATGTAATTTACATCTACTCCTGCCTGGGAAGTTCTGGATCATAGGAACTCAATAAAACCATGACGTTCATGGTTAATGTGAGCCCAGTCTTCACCTGGTGTAAGTCTAAATAATTTGTTGAAAGGGATTGGGTGACACAGCTGTGACACAACCTCTTCTTTGAACAAGATTTGCCTCACTCTGTGCTCCTGCTTTCCCAATTTGTTGGGGAAGTGTTCCTGGAAAACTCAGGATGTATTGGTCATATCCAAACTGCCTCAACTCCCTGCCCTAGCCCAACATCGTCCTCCGACCGCTTTACATGGCTTTCCCCATTCTAAAATGCTTTCTCAGTTTGTCAGTCACATTGAATATCCTAAGTGACTCTATGCTGCAGCTCAAGCACAACTGAGCAAACCTCTCCAATTACTTTCCACAGAGTTAAGTATGTTACTTCCCACAAATACACAGCATGACCACTTATTGGTGATTACAATAGTTTCGTTCCCTGATCTCTTCTATTCATTTCCCTTTCTTTGGAGACAGTGTCAGATGTTCCAGTACGCTCAACAATTTGAATATTGGGACACTCCATCTCTCCAGCGAAATGAATGACTGTGTATATTGTACCATTTTCTGATGGTCAGCATCTTGAACACCAACACCAGTAGTACCTTTGGATGTAACATTGAAACATAGAAAACGTAGAAATACAGACGATAAGAGGAGGCCATTAGGCCCTTCGATCCGGTCCCATCATTCATCGCAACATTGCTGATCATCCACCTCAGTAGGCCTAATGCTGCTTTCTCCCCATAACCTTCGATCCAATTGCCCAAAGTGCAATAACGACCCACCTCTTCACAACGTTCAAAGTTTTGGCATCAACTACTTCCTGTGATAATGATTCCCAGAGGCTCACCACTCTTTGGGTGAAGGAATGGCTCCTCATTTCTGATATTAATTGTCCACCCTTAATCCTTGGACACTGACAGGTCTGGACACACTCACCATCGGGAATATCCTCCTGCACCTACCCTGTCTAGTTCTGTTAGAATTCTATTAGTCAATCTGAGATCCCCGCAATGCATTCGTCTGAACTACAGTGAAAACAATCCCTATCCTAGTCAAACACTGCTCATAAATCAGTCCTGCCAAACCCGGAATCAGCCTGGTAAACCTTCACTGTTATCCCTCAAGAGCAGCAAAATCGTTCCTCAGAAAAGGAGACGAAAACTGCACACAGAATTCTAGGTGCGGCCTCATCAATGCCCTGGAAACCTGCAACAACACATCCCTGCTCCTATACTCGAAATCTCCCACAATACCGCCTGCTGCACCTGCATGACAAATTTCAGAGACTGGTTAGGCAGTCCCGCTGAGAAATCCCGTCTCCCAATTTATAGCCATTCAGACAGTAATATACTTTCTTAGTTTGCTTTCATAGTGAATAACCTCGCATTTATTCAAATTATACTGCATGTGCCATCGATTTGCTCGACTCACCCAGATTATGCTGAAGAATCTCTGCATCTTCGTCACTGTTCACCCAGCCAACTTGGTTGCATTTGCATTTGAGATGATACTTTTCTCTCCCTCATCCAAATCATGAATATGTATTTTGAATAGCTGGGGTCCCATCAGCGTCCGCTGTGGCAACCAATCACTATTTGACATCACTTGGCCTGAATCCCTGTTTACCCTTCCTAGTCAGAGATTCATCGAGATGCTTTTATAATGTTGTACTTGTAAGAGGCACCACTATTTCTTTTGGCAGTTCATTCCATATTCGTACCACCCTCTGCATGAATAAGTTGAATCTTACATCTCTTTTAAGTCTTTCCCCTCTCACCCTAAACAAATGTCCTCTAGTTCGAGACATGCCCACTCCAGGGAAAAATACCTTTTCTATTAACACTATCCATGTTCCTCGTGATTTTATAAACCTCTACAAAGTCAGCCAGCAGCCTCCGGAGGTCCAGGAAAAAGAGCTCCAGTCTATTCAAGCTCTCCCTATAGCTCAAATCCTCCAACCCTGGCAATATTATTGTCAATCATTTCTGAACTGTTTCAACTTTCAAAACATCCTTCCGATAAGAGGGAGACCAGAACAGCAAACAATATACCAAATATTGCCAAACCATTCCTGTAATGCCCCAAATTGACCTCCCAATTACCAACTCAATGCTCTGCCCAATAAAACAAAGCATAACAAAAGTCTTCTTCACTTTCCTCTTTACCTGCTACTTCAATTGTAAGGAACTATGAAGGTGCACTCCAAGGTCCCTGTTCTGCGACACAGCCCCAAGACATTTCCATTGACTGTAGAAATCCTGCTATGATTTGCCTTTCCAAAATGCAGCACCTCACATTTAGCTGAATTAAACTCCATCTGCCAGTTCTCGGGACTTTTTATTCTGAGATAGCGATCTTTGCTGTCCACAAGACCTCCAATTTTGGTGTCATCTACAGATAACTATACTTCCAAACCATCCATATAAATGATGAAAAGTTATGGAAACAACACTGATCATCGTGGCACCACCACCACCACACTCGGTGTTCTACCTTTGAGCCAGTTCTGTAGCTAAATGGCTAGTTCTCCCTGTATTCCATGTGGTCTAACCTTGCTAATCGGTCTAGCACCAGGAGCAGTATCGAATCCTTAGTGAAATACATATCGATCACACGTACCACTCTGCCCTCATCAATCCTTTTCATCACTTCTTCAAAAAAACTCAAACAAGGTCGTGAGACATTAGTTTGCACACACAAAGCCATGTTGTTTAAACAAAATCAGTCATTGTCTTTCCAAATACATGTAAATCCTATCCCTCAGGATTCCCTCCAACAACTTGCCCACCACTGATGTCTGGTTCACTGGTCAATTCTTCTCTGGTTTTTCCTTACCATCTTTCTGAAACAGTGGCACCATGTTAGCCAACCTCCAGTCTCCTGGCCCCTCACTTGTGACGAAGGATGATACAAATATCTCAGCAAGGGACCCAGCAACCAGTTGCCGAACTTCCTATAGAGTTACAGGGTCAGGTCCTGGGAATTTATCCACCTATATGCATTTAATACATCCAGCACCTCCTCCTCTGTAATATGAACTTTAAAAAAAAGATTTCACCATCTACTTCCCACATTCTATAATCTTCTATGTCCTTCTTCACAGTTAATATTAATGCAAAATTTTCAATTAAGTCTCCCCATCTTCTGTGGTTCCACATGTAGGCTACCTTGCTGATCTTTGTTTTTCGCTTAAACTTGTTTGATAAGAGTTAAAGCTAACGAATGGATATTATGACACGTTTCAATCCTTTTAGAATTTAAAAAAAGGACAGTAAGTCTGTGCAACACGCCTAATACAGTAAATAGTATGATAGAGACACTTACCAGGGACACCAATGATAGCGAGGATGGGATAATAACCAGCTTGGATCACCCAAAGTACACACATGATCCGTGTTGACAAGGTTGGCCACTCCTGAGAAAGCCAGGAAAGACCAACGGATAAACTCCTGCCCATTGTCATTACATGCCAGTTTAATGCTATAAAACTATGATTCATTGCTGTAACATTCCAGTTTAATGTTGTTATATTCTGATCCGTTGCTGTAACATTCCAGTCTAATGTTCTCAGACTCTGATCTCTTCTCTCCTTTTCTGTGGAGCTGCTGATCCCTGTTAGTGTCGAGATGATGTTTCTACAGATGCTATAGGCTAGCTCATTGATAGGACTCTGGTATTAATAGAAGAGAGAAACTCTCCAGCGATAATGTTAGAATCCATGGAGATTTGCATTAATTACAGTCACTGAACACAGAGCTCCAGTTAACTTCTTTCAATCTAACACCTTTTCTATCACAATGAAGCAGCACATTTAAGAGTCTAAATAGAAGACTTTGCGATCATTGAGGGAAGAATGGCTGGAAATAGTGGGGGGAATGACCAGAATCATTCTAAATTCCAACAATTTCATTATCAAGTTGCCTTCGAAATTTGCAGAGTACGAAATCTGGAAATAAAATAAGCTGTTGATTAGAAAGCATATTGTGTGTGTGTATATGTATATATATATATATATATGTATGTATGTATGTATATATGTGTATGTATATATATAAAATACAAAGAGAGAGAGAAAAAATAGAACAATCTGGAGATGTGAGTGGAAAATTGTGCATAGCGAGTTCCATTCCTTCCTTTGACACAATGGGCTGAAGGGCCCATTTATGATTTCGAGATGTTTGTGATACATTGTGCATCAGAACGAAATATGTTCAAATTTTATTGAATTAAATTAGTTTAGGAATTATAATCCTATTGATTAAAGGTGAGTGAGAGTCTGCATAAGACATTGATCAAAAGAAAAAAAACACACAAAACAGTGGGAATGCTGTTTATATAATGTTCCCCAGTCATCCGTGTTTGAGCAGTGCATTTTTGGAATCATGTCAAATAAACTCAAAGCAGAGTCGAGTGATGGATTCTTGAGGAATGAGGAGCGAGTTCTGACAATATACACAAAACAAAGAAGATTTGAAACAGTGAGCATCAACAGTACAATTTGATGAGAATGATTATAACTGCATTTGAAGCATTTTCAGAGACAGTTTACTTGTTTGATTTGTGCATCATCAGTGGGAATGGTGAGAGTTGGGCCTATACACACGGGAGTTTATGTGAAGAAGCAGTGATCTTATTCAGATGGAAATGTTACAGACTTTATTTGACAGGTAGCTGCTAAGATCATGCTTCCCCATTCCCGGGTGCCAGAAGTAGGCTGCACAGTTTATAGTCTGGGCCCCACAAATTTTAGGTGAAAATAAGCAGGTATTTATTATCTCAAAGGTGTTATATTTCAAGAATGCAGTCTGGACACTAACGTTTTCTTAATTTAAAGTCAAATGTGAGATTGATATTCCAGAAGGGTTGGAGCTGGTCAAGTCACTTGGTTTCACGCAAGCAGAAACAACAAAAAAGAATTTAGAACAACTTTACCATTGATAAATTTAGCTGATGCGATACAGCAACATTACTGCTGCATTGCTCCAATCATGTCACATCCCATAAACACATTCCTTGGCAAAAAGGCAAATTCAAACACAGATTCTTCGAGGCAGGAGAGAACATCATCCAGAGAGATTTCAGAGACAAAGTCAGTTAGGAATCATTTTCTGAAGTTTGCAAGCTTCCTGGTCTCCAGCAACTTGTGACTGCCAGAGCTAAACCAACATGAGAATAAACCTGAACTAGGAGAACTGACCACTCACGTGCCACTGCTTAACTAGGTTCTTCCCTCGAAATCTCTGTTTTTAAGACTTTTCTTTAAAAAAACAACAAAATCACCTCATTAAAATGGCAGCAGCGTCACCCTCCTTCCTTAAAAGAAGAAACACCAAAGTATAAAGTTGAGTTCATTTGATACTCTTTAGTCTTAATTTGTTAATACACTAAAGCATATATACATCACATTGACAATAATCATGCACACATTCACTAATACAGGTTATTTCAGTCTGTCCGCTCCTGCCATGAGGGCGGTGCCGAGTTGGAACGCTGGGTTATGGCTCAGAGAATATCTCCGGGATGAATGCACGAATCAGCCCCTCCGCCCCATGGCCAAACACTTTAACTCCCCTTCTCACTGTTCCGAGGTCATGCAGGTCCTGGGTCTCTTCCAATGCCAATCTCTATTCAACCGACGCCCGGAGGAAGAACGCCTCATCTTTCACCTTGGGACCCTCCACCACACGGCATTAATGCAGTTGCCTCCTTTTTCCTTAGTTCCGCTCCCTCCATCTTATCCCAGATCCAATCGCCAACTTGGCACCAAACCACTAGACCTGTCCCAGATGTCTGTCTGCCTTCCCACCTCTCCGCTGATCCTTCTCTCCTACCTACCTCCTTCACCTCCACTTCATCTACCTAACGCACTCTCAGCTACATTACCCCCAGCCCCACTCCACCCCCACCCCCCCATTTACCTCCCAGCCAATGAACCTACAAGCCTCATTCCTGATAAAGGGCTTATGATCAAAACTTTGATTACCCTGCTGCTCGAATGCTGTCTGATCTGCTATGTTTTTCCAGCACCACACACTCGAATAAGGAACATTATTGGCCACATCAAGACTTAAATGGCGATACCAAGTTCAAAGTCTCCTTCTCAATTGCTGTACATTTCTGTTGATGAATTTTCAATTTCCTGGAGAAGCATCTAATAGTTCTTTGTATCTTCTAGTTTTCGTCTTGTAAGAGTACAGCATTTACACCCACATCACTCACACCTATAGTCATCTTGAAATACTTTGCATAGTTAGGTGTGGCTAATACAGCGGCAGTGAGGAACGTAGCTTGCAGGCTGTCAAATGCTTTCTGACAGGGTGTTGTTCAATGAATTTTCCTGCATTACATCAATAATTCAGTGAGTGGAGCAGCCACACTTTTAAATTTCGGAATGAATTTCCAAAATAACCCCCTCAGTCCAGGCAATCCTTTTTTTACAGGGTGTGGGAATTTCCGGAATAATCTGTGTTTCACATTCCGTGAGGTCCGATAACATGACCCACGTACATGACTTTGTCTTTGACGAATTCACTCTTAGACAGGTTTATCACCCAGCCTCTCTCCTGAAGTCGTTCGAACAACTTGCTTAATTCTGCAAAACTGCGACTGACAAAGAAGTGAATCTGCATAGCTACAGCCTTTTCTGCTTGAGTTCATAGATCTCTGGACATCGGAGTGCATCTAGGAAAAATTAACAAACAGTGAAATTCACAGCTGACCATGGAGGAAACTGTTTGGGAGACTCACAGCACAGAAACAATAAGTTATAGTTTTAACATGTAACCTTACTTTATGTTTACGGTAGTAGGTAGAAGTAGTGAGTTTTTTTTTCTTGATTGCATGATTTATTGAAATCATTCTGTTCATTAAATTTTAAAAATGTAAAACACAAGTACTATGTTAGGCCGAAGAACGTTTTTAGAGCAAAAGACAGTCCTATTTTTTCCGTCCGTAAATTGTGAAGGAAAAAAGATGATCTTTAGTAGACTGATAGGTTCTTCTTATCGGATGTAGGAGTTTAGGGAGATTTTACATGTTACTTATAAAACATCAGATCGTTCCATTAGTTTTCATTTTATCAAAGTACTAACTTCAAATTTTATTGGATGCTAGCATATTGGGGCATAATTCAAACTGCTTGGGCAAATTTGAATTATTTTTCCACAGCAAATTGGTTTTGACCTAGTACGACATTGTTAGCTCGTGCAGAACAATTTGTACTGTGTTAGGAAGTCCTTACTGGCTCTTCAAATTTCCTAAAGGTACAGTACACTTGCACTTTGATAACAGGATAAGTAGACAATGTATTAAATGAATATTTGACCGTTGCTTGCAAATGGGACGAGATTAGTTTAGGATAACTGATTGGCATGGATGAGTTGGACTGAACGGTCTGTTTCTGTGCATCACTTCTCTCTGACTCAATCACTCTAAATGTTCTCACTATGTATGCCTAAAAATCACCAGGTTATCCATACATAACAAACAACTGGGTAATATTGAAATGACTTTATTGGTTCCTACTTTGAAATGTGGCTGGTGTATTTTTCATAACAAATAACATAACTCTAAATTATATAGTCTATTCGGTGTTTCAAAACCCAAAATTGTTTCTGCTCTTTGAGGTAAGGTATATGCGAGCAAATATATGTGTATCCCAATTCTCAATACAGTCTTCCAAATGTGGAATCAGGTGTGAATCAGATTTTCTATCTGTACTGACATAAACGTTGTGTACCATCTGGTTTTGAAACCATTATCATGGGTGAGCTCCAGTCACTACAAATCAATTTGATTATGTTGTCCTGGAGCATGCGTTCAATCTCAGTTGTTAACAAGTGAGCCAACGTCAGAGGGCCGTTATGTGGCCCTCTAACCACCTGTTGAAGGAGCAGTGCTCCAAAGGCTAGTGCCTCCAGATGCACCTGTTGGACTTCCACCTTATGTTGTGTTGTTTTATCATTAGACTATTAAGTGTACAAGGACGTTGCTTAAGTGGAACAGCACTTCATCATTTTCCTACATCATGCATAATTCGATTATTACTTCCCCGTTTATTCAAATATATTTCCCCATGCGATACTACTAACTGTTTCTGGTCATGTTGATTTTCTACTGGAAGGTAATGCAATAATTTAATACAATTTTGACAATATCCTCATTGAACAGTCTAATCTGAGGAATGTCCACTTGAGAATCCTCTGAATTGTGTTCTTCATTATGTGCTGTACGCAGTAACTTAGTCTCCTTTTTTACTTTCCTGCCAAAATATATTTTGAGCATATTAACGTGACGCACTCAGTGAGACTACATTCTGCCTGGAGACCTTGTCAAATAGTTCACCTCACTCAATCTCCCTTCGACTCGATAAAGTCAATGAAACGTTGCTTTTAAGGTTCATTGGAAGCAATATTAACACCTTATCTCTGACAGTACAATTGTGAGTTTTTGATTTTTTTCTGCTTCCTGTTTCATCTCATAATCTGATATTTTTAAACATCAGTGTTGTAAATTCCCCCACTCTATTTACCAATTCGCAAAAAGTTGACACATAGTCCAGAGATGTGGTCTCTAAATTTTGTCTCAGCAATTTCTCCTTCACCAATTTTAGTGACTCTCTCACCTCGTGCCCAAAAACCTCATCCAAATGGACTGAATTTGATCGATCTATTTATTGCAGCTCTAATGACAAAAAGGACAAACAGAATTCCTTCATCGCCGTCATCTGGATTCTCTTCATAAAACACCCTTAACATGGTCGTTAATGTCTGATTCCAACTTTCTCGTGCTCCTGCGATTCTGGATGATCGGCAGTTTATTTGATTTGTTTTATTCCTGAACTATTCATACGTTTCCTGAATAACTTTGATATAAATTTTGACGCTTGATCTGGTGTTAACTCTGTAGGTAGTCCCTATCTAGTCAAAAATTTGAGCAGCTCTCCTACAATACTTTAACCTGTATTATTGCTTAAAGAAATGGCCTCTGCAACTCTCGTAGACACATCTATGATTGTTAACAAATACTGATTCCTACATATTGATTGAGGCAGGGGTCCTACACAATCAATTAAGAGTCTTTTTAAAGGTTTCCCAAATGCAGGAGTGGTGCGGATTTTATTACTGCCTGTGGTTTTCCAATTACTTGACATGAATCATATATCTGATAAAATTCAATTACATTGTTACGCAGTCCAAGCCAGTAAAAATGTTTTTGTCTTTTTTAGCTTGAGTTTCATAGCCTCTAAATGACCACCTGCTCGTCATTTATGTTCTCCCAGCAACACCAACACTGTGACTTCATATGGCCTACTTTATTGCAGTGAAAACACCGGAGCTTTTAACTTTTCTTTCCACTTCATTGGTTTCCATTTTACCCTGTGGTAAGTTATCTTTATTATCTTCACCGTTATCGATCTTTCCCTCACTGAGAGAGGCTTTCTCTATTCCCCAAATTCCACCCCCCATGGATTGATATTGACTTTGGAAGCTCAATTTTGGTTTACGAACCAAGTCATAATCATCAGACATTTCAGTACTCATCTTGCTAATTTAACTCTCTGATCTTCCACTTGAGTTCTCATTATCTCAGGAATTTTTGAACTCCTTCGAAATAATTGTCCCTCTAAGAGTGTCACATGTTTTTTTTTAAATTCCCTTATTCACCAATCACAATTCCTTACTTTGATTCTTCCAAACTCAATGTGCATTTGACTACAGTCCCTCCTTCGACTTCTGCATTGCTATCTGTAGGATGCTGGCACAAGCTCTTATGCATTTAAGATGGATTTCTTCATCTCCTCTTATGCCTCAGATATCTCCTCTGACAGTGATGTGAGTACCTCACGAACTCTACCTTCCAGCTTTACTTTGATCAACAAAACCAATATGGTCACTGGCCACTTAATTGTTTAGTCACTTACTCAATTAAGTTGAAAACGTTTCTACATTCTTATCATCAAATTTAGCAATGCTTATGTATATTTGAAGAGATCCTCAACAGGACTTTGGCAACGATGAGGTTGTTCATCCGCTCCTCATTAAGCTGACCTCCTACTTTCACCTCCATCCTCTTACAGCGACTTTAGTAAGTACCAATTTCTGAGCTTTAATCACCTGCCATTGTATTCTAGCCATTTCCAAACACTCCATTGGCATTTGCACCAAATTTAGTGCCGAGCTATTGCTGTAATTACCTCTCCTTTTCTCACAGACAAATGCAAATCCAAAGAAAGACAATCAGGAATCATTTGCTAAAGCTTACAACCTTCCTGGTCTCCAGTATCTTGTGACTGCCCGAGGGAGAGCAAACGAGAGAAAAACTGAACTGGGAGAACTGGCCATTCTCCAGCCATTGTTAAACTAAGCTCAAGAGATTAAATTAAGCTCTTCTTAGACCGCTCAGCACCTCTGTCTTTAGAAACTCTCCTTAAAAAAAGGACAAACTCACCTTGTTAAAGTAAAGCATCATCACAAATGTAATTTCTACTTTAAACAGATCTTTCCAGGAAGCAATAGAGACTTTTGATTCCTGTTTGAATACTGAATTAAAGGTTGTGTGGAATAGGGTTGATCAACTGAATGACCTGCATATGTTCCTATATTTGCACTTGTATCACATAGCTCTTACATTTGTGTGAAGGAAAACAATTACTAAATAATGACTCTCCTTTTTCAGATTGACAAAAGGATATTCTTTTCTCCTGAGGACAGTGCTGACTGTAAAATTCTCATTCCAGGAAGCAGGACTGCCTGACTTTTGGAAAGTGTTTGAGTTTGAGCTTCACAGGATGGACAAAGGAGCCAATGTTATTTAGAACAGTGGGATGTTCAACCACAATCAGATCAGCAATGATCTCTCAATAGTACAGCAGGTTCGAGGGACACAATAGTCAATTGCTGCTGTTAACGTGTGTAGCTTTCTTAGCCAGTCCTTCGAGGCTGTTATGGTGCCCGAGGAAGACGATTGAACCACCCAAAATTGTTACCCTCGAATAGAAGATTCATCTTCTCTAAAATGCAAAGCAGAGTCAGGATTACGTAATTGAGCACAGAATGAGCCCTTTAAAGCTTCAATACTAAGGTAGTAAAAAGTCGGGATAAATGTGTAAATGTAAGGTTTGAAAAGCTTTAATTGTTGGAGAGCCAAAGTTATCAGTGTATCTGAATGATTTGGATGATGGTAGTGAATTTATAGGTGTTCAATTAACTCATGCATCAAGATGGTCATTCAATAAGTTGTCAAGTGGAGTATGAGACTCTCCAGTGGGACATAGGCAGGGGAAGTGAGTGAACAAGCATTCGTCAGAAACAGTAGCACTGCATATGTTATGGGAACTAGCATATTATGGCACAAAGGATAAAACAACAGGAAAAGATTGAAATGGAGAAACATCCCAGAACTTGGTGATCCAGAGAGATTTGTCTGTCCTCGTTCATGAATCTCAAAAGACGTTATCATGCAGATAGAGGAAGTGCCAGAAGATAATGAAACGATGCTTTGTTTCTGCAAAAGCTTTGAACTTTCAAACAGTCGTTTTCTTCGTGCATTGTAGTTTGATCTCCGTAACTGTAGTAATTCCCAGGGATATCGACCTTCACTCATTCCTGGAATGAAGAGTTTATGATATCAAAGTTTAGTTGGTGAGATCTGAGAATGAGCGGTGATTTTATTGCATCATATAAGACCTTCAGCAGTGTGTTTTGTGTGTTTATCCAATGGATACTTCTGCTTGTGAAGGAAACTCAATGTTGGGGAAATAGTCATTGAATAAGATCTTTTCATTTTAACATATTATAAAAATATGAAACATAAAAATAAAATCTCTTGACCGACATAATAATAAGTAGCACTGCTAAAGATGGCAGATATTTCAGTCTGGAAACATTCAGAGAGAGTTCATGACATTCAGTCTGGGGTTGGGGTAAAACTATTGCATGTTGGAACTCAGAGAAGGAGAGAATTTATGCTGCCTGTGAAGCATGACCTCACAACCCTCTGTCTCTCTATACAGCAGCATGGAGAAGCTGAGAAACCCAACGTCATCTTTCCCACTTGTGGTGAATTTCTGTGGGGTATGCGTTGTAAAAAAAAACCCGGCAGCTGAAGCAAAGGTCATTCAGCCAAATACAACTGGTCAAGGACTGGAGTCCAGCACCAGCAGCCTGTGTGAGCAGAACCGCATCGCAACACTATCTAGTATTATCTGTTATTTCTTCTTGGTCATGAGTTTAACTATCATTTGTTTGAAGTGTTTCAAAGTAAAAAAAAGTGTGGCACTGGAAGAGCACAGCAAGTCAGGCAGTATTCGAGGAGCAGCAGAGTCGAAATTTCGGTCAGAAGCCCTTCATCAGGCATTCATGATGAGGAGCTTATGCCTGAAGCGTTGATCCTCCTGATCCTGGGATGCTGCCTGACCTGCTGTGTTTTTCCAGCGCCACACTTTTTGACTCTGATCTCCAGCATCTGCAGTCCTCACTTATTCCTCCAAAGTGTTTCAAAGATAACACTTTGAAGAGCTTTACATTTCCTCATTGTAGCTTTGTTTGGGGAGTTTTAGCTTGAAAATAACGACAATGTTTTTACTTAATATGTAAACTTGGCAAACTTGTTAACACTGAACTAGATAAAGTCTGAGACCTGTATTTATTTTTAATGTTACCTACGCAGTTATATTTTAAGTTGTAGTGATTGGTGGAGATATGTGACAAGAAGTGAAACAGGGATCCCTCTGAATTCAAACACGGAATCATCAAGACTGGGTGGAAAAATCCAGCATTAATCATTTTAAAATTGCTCCCCTATCCAATACGATTATATTATCAATACCAAAAGCATATTCCCACGTTCTTTCCTTTTTACTTGATTACCATGAAGATCTATTTAAAAACAAACTGCTTCATGCTTTAATGTGTACAGTGTCTTGGCTTTTCTCATCTCACTCATACATACTTTTCCCATCTGACCCAACATTAAAACATGTTTTAGACTCCCCAAACATTAAAAACATCCCGTTTGCACGTAATCTCTACAGTCATAGATTCAAATGATTATAGAATCCCATCAGCACAAAGACAGACCCTTTTGTGCAAACTGGTCTAAGCCGACCAAACCATCCATCTACGCTAACCCATTTCCCTGCACATGGACCATATCCTCCTCAACCTTTCTTATTCAAGTATTAATTCAAATACCTTTCAATAGCTGTTAATATCCCTGCCCCAACCACGACCACTGGCAACTCAATCCAAAATCGTACCTTCGTATGAGTAAAGAGTTGCCCTGCAGGTTCCCTCTTATTCTTTCCCCTCGAACATTAAACTGATGCCCTCGAGTCCTCGTTTCCCCGAGAGTGGGAAAAGACTGAGTGCATTCACTCTATCCATGCCTCTTTTGAACGTAAAAACTTCTATAAGATCCCCCTTAGTCTCCTCGGCAGTAAAGAGAAAAGTATTTGCTTGTCCAACTTTTCCCTGTCGCTCAGACCGTTGGCACATTTGCATCATTCTTGTAAATTTCTTCTGCACGCTTTCCAGTTTAATAACATCCTTCCTGCAGTTAGTTGACCAAAACTGAATACAATACTCAAAGTGCAGTCTAATTAACGTACTACACATCTGCAACATAATTTCCCAACTTCTGTACTTAATGCCCTGAATCATGAAGGCCAGTGTGTCAAAAGCCTTCTTCACTACCCTGTCTAATTGTTACTCCACTTTCAGAGAAGAGTGCACCTGAACCCCACTACAGTCCTTAACGTCCTATCATTCACCATGAAATTCCTATCTTGATTTGACTTTCCAATATGCAAGAACTCACACTTATCTGGATTAAACTCCACTTGCCGTTTCTTGGCCCACTTCTCCAGCTGATCAAGTTCCTACTGCAATTTCTCATAACCATCCTCACTGTGCATGTTAACAACTATTTTAATGTCATCTGCAAACTTACCAACCATGTGTTGTGCACTCTCATCCAGGTTTGATATAGGTAACAAACAGCAATGGGCCCAGCACCGACCCCTGAGGCACTCCACTAGTCACAGTCCTCCAGTATAAATGCATCCTTCCACTGTTACCATCCGCTCATCACCATCAAGCTAATTCGGTATCCAATTTGCCATATTGCCCTGGATTCCATGCGATCTAACCTTCCAGAGGAGCCTATCAAGGTCAAACGTATCAAAGGCCTTTCTGAAATCTATCCAGACTACGTCTACCACTCTGCCCTCATCAACATGCTTGGTTACTTCATCAAAGAACTCTAACAAATGTGTAAGGCTGATCTCCCACGTACAAAGCCATGCTGATTACTCTGAAACAAACCCTGTCTCTCCAAATGCATTTATGCCTTATCTATCAGAATCTTCTCAGAAAACTAACACACCACAAACTTCAAGCTTATTGGTCTGTAGTTCCCAGGCTTTTCTCTGTTGTCTTTCTTGAATATTGTCACAACGTTCGCTACTCTCCAGACTTTCGGGATCTCACCTGTAGCTAACAGTGTTGCAAATATATCTAGCCAAAGTTCTGCAATTTCTATTCGAGCCCCTTGCAGTGTTCTTGGATATATCTCGTCAGGACTAAGACATGTATCCAAATTCATGCACTCTAATACATTCCACATCTATTCTAATGTGATATAGAATGTCTAGCAGAAACATTAGGCTGACTGTTCTGTCCATCACTGATTTACTTTCCTCTCTCTGTCATGTTAAACAGTAAAATTACATTTCCCACCATCTAATCTGCAGGAACTGCTCCAGAGTCAATGGAATAATGGAAGAAGACAACAATTGATCATGTATTTCCAGGTAACTGTTGACTTAAACAACCAGGAATGCAGGCCTAACATATTTAGCAGTTTATGCTAAGCCAAAATCTTCATACCAAAAATCAGTCGAGTGAAGAAACCTAGTCATTTGCTATGCCCGTGAGTCAATCTTCTGTTTTTCATAGACAGCAACAAACAGATTATTCCGTGACTTGTTTTTTGATTCTCTATTTAAAATATGTTAGATTTTTGATTTTTGGTATGAATGCGCTCACATTGTTTTACAACTTTTGCTCACTTACTGAATCTGTACATCATGTCTCATCTTCATTATGTTCTTAACATAGTTTGTTCTCTTGTTTATCAGCTTCTACCTTGTGCAATGTAAGGGCATGTCATCCAAACTTTCAGCATCAATTTGGCTATTTTTCAAATATACAAATACTAACGTATCCTTTGACTAGGTGTTTCACAGCAGGCTGAAGAATAGGAAAAACTCAAGATGTCAGGGGCAAGTTTTCAGAGTGGGTAAAAGATTGGCTGACTGGCAGTAGGCAGGGAGTAAGGATGAAGAGGTCTTTTTCATGGAAGGTAGTCGGTGATTAGGTGAGTTCTGCAGGAGTTAGAGTTGAGACCACAACTATTCACGTTATACATTAACATTCTGGACAAAGGAACTGATGGGATTGTTGCTAAGTTTGCAAATGTCAAATAGGCAGGTAGCTTCGGAAGTACTTGGACAGATGAGGAGAATGGGTAAAAAATGGCAGATAGAATAAAATGTGGGAACTTGTGAGGCAGCATCTTTGGTAGGAAGAATGGAAGGATAGACTGTTTTTAAAAAGGGGAAAGTTTTCTATAAAATATAACGTACAACATAGAATATAGAAAAGTACAGCACCAAGCAGGCTCTTGGGCCCACAATGTTATGCAGAAGATTAATCCTAATGTAAAATAAAATAACCTTAACTACGCACCCCTCAATTCACTGCTGTCCATGTGCATGTCCAGTATTCACTTAAATGTCCCTAATGGTTCTTCTTCCACCATCACTGCTGACAACACATTCCATGCATTCAGAACTCTCTGTGTAAAGAACCTACCACTGATGACCCCTCGATACTCTTCTCCTAATATCTTAAAACAATGACCCCTCATGCCAGTCAATCCTGCTCTGGGGAAATGTCTCAGGCTATTGACTCTATCCATGCCTCTCATTACCTGGTATACCTCGATTCAGATCTCCTCTCTTCCTCCTTCTCTCCAGAGAGAAAAGTCCGAGCTTATTCAACTTTTCTTCATAACCCTCCAGTCCAGGCAGCATCCTGGTAAACCTTCTTTGCATCCTCTCCAAAGCATCTGTAGCTTTTCTATAGTAGGGCGACCAGAACAGGACACAATATTCCAAGCGTGGTCTCCACGATGTGGAGTGGATATTCCAGGAGTGATGCAGCTGGTCAAACCACTCAGCTTTAAGCAAAACACAATGTTATCGAAATACTACAGCTGAAACACGAAGAAAACAGAATTTAGAATAACTTCATTATTTGAAAACTCAAGCACCTCAGGAACGCAACTTAACCAATGAGCTGTTCCAATTCCCGTAACATCCCATAAACACACAATTTGGTGAAAGGTAAATGTAAACACAGAATCTTGCAGGCAGGAGAGATTTCTGAGATAAAATTCAGTCAGGGATCATCTACTGAAGTATGGAATCTGTTTCAGCTGCAGCAGTTTCTGTGCCTGCTATCGGCAGCTTCTCTGTTCCAAATAAACCAAATCAGAAAAAAGCCTGAACTGGGAGAACTGGCCACTCCTCACCATTGTTCAACTGGGCTCTTTCTGAGACATTTTGACACCTCTGCCGTTACAACTTCTCATTTACAAAAAAACCCAAGGACAACATAACCTTCTGAAAGTGGCAGCATTATTACACTGACCTGACAGTGTTTGATAGAGAACAGTGTAGATGGAGCTTTAACTTGTGTCAAAACCTTTCCTTTACCTGTCCTGAATCTGTGTGATAGTGGTAGTGCAGAGTGGAAAAAGGCCCTCGGCCCAATAAGTCCACACCAACTCTCCAAAGCCTATCCCACCCAAACTCATTCCTATACATTTCATCCGACTAACCCACAAATCCTTGAGAACTATAGGAAATTTAGCATGGCCAATTTTCCTAACCTGCACATCTTTGGATTATGTGAAGAAACCCACGCAAACATGGGGAGAATGTGCAAAGTCCACACAGACAGTCGCCTGTAGCTGGAATCGAACCCAGTTCCCTGGTGCTGTGAGGCAGCAGTGGTAACCACTGAGCCACTGTGCCACCCATGTTGCCCATTTCCTGGTAGTGTCTGATGGGGATACTGCAGGGTGATCTTTAATATTTAGCTAACTCCAGTCTATAACTAACCTTCAGTGTTCGATTGGGTTAGCACAGTGTGAATATCAATCTGTATTAGATGTTGTGATTACGCTGTTCTGGTGGCTCCTGATGTAGATCAGTTTATGTGGTGTTTTACTTTTTATCTTATCCTGTGCTGTACCTGTCCTGGGACTGTTGGTGTGGGGTCGATATGGAGTCTGATTAATCAATATCTAACTCCATGCTGGACGTGGCCTGGAAATTTGAAACATGTCGTTTTAGTGGGAACATTACCCTGTTTCTAACCCCATGCTGTACCTATCCTTCATTGCTTGATGGAGACAATGTCACCGGTGGCTTAAAGCATATCCAACACAATGCTGAATACGGCTGAGGAATACGAAAGGGCTAACATAGGTGTACATTTATTCTGTGTGTAAACCCATACTATCCCTGTCCTTGAGTGACGATGTATCAGTGCAGTGTGAGAGTTATTTCACACCTAACCGTTTTGTTTACTGTCCCATTTATCTAGATGAGTGCAGCTTCATCTCTAATCCATTAACACTCGGTAGCAGCAATGTGTACTGTACACAAGATGTGCAGAAATTCACGCAGGATTCGAACGCTACATCTTCACGCAGGATTCGAACACTACACCTTTCAAAATCAGGGACATCAGAAGGACAAGAGTAGCAGATAAATGGGAATACTAGCGCACTCATGTTCTGTCCAAACCACTCCTAGTTTAGCAATACGTCACTGTTTATTTCGTGTTATTGTTTCGAGATCTTCCCTCATTATGTCTCCCTAAACACACAGACGACAACAGTTCAAGAAAGCAATTCACCAACACCTTTTCAAGGGAAACGAGAGAATGGGCAATGAATACTGACGTAATCAGCAACAGAATGAACTAAAATTAAACATATTGTCCAAGCATGACCAATATTGGCCAGGGAGATGAGAGTTTGTGCGCGCAGGTTGGTTGGGTCCAGTCAGTACCTTGCTTGCTGTGAACAGCTGATGCTAGGGTCGGGGTATGCTATTTGAAACAATACGTCAGTATTTCAGAGTCAAGGCCTACATACCTAGCATCACGCAGACATTGACATTCACACACCAAATTACTGACTTGCGAGATAAAAGCAGCAAATATGTACTCGTATCGACTGTAGAACATTTGGACACAGTTAAATTATTGTCACAAAAATGTTAGTGTTTGTATATTAGCACAAATACTCATACAAGTAAAAATACTTGTACATTTTTAAAGTCCTTATGCTTAATCATTTGATCTTGGGCGCATGATTTGAAAGTTCCTTATTGTGATTTGTGCATTGTTTTGATGATATTCCAGTTATAAATTTGAACAAAACAAATGGGTGGGTTTGTACGAAGTGAGCAATCAAAGGCTTTACGACCTTCAGTAATAAAATGTTGCTGTCAGTGGTTAAAGCAATGCCGAAAACATTTACATAGAAATTTCCATTTGTTTCCAAACCCAGCCAGTTGTTCTGTTCAATTTTACGGTGAGAATATAATGAAAAGTGTGAACGAATCACAATGAGGTACTTTGAAATGCTCAGTCTGGTTACTGTTTGGATACTGACATTGTGGAGCTGACGTACACTCAATATCGTTTATGAGGGTTCAATATAAGACGCCATGTGCTGCAAGAGTCCATCACATTTATAACATCTTCAGGGGGATTGGGTTCAATGTGCAGAATTATAGAGCTTTGGTGACACACTCCAAGTCATCAGCAGAGATAAGATTGCACGACATGTTTGTTGGCAGGTCATTTATACAAGTGCTAAAATGTATGTGGACCAGCATGAAACCCTATGATAGACCTTTGAACAGGCTGTCTCATGCACTCCCTTCTTGGTTCGGGCTGTTTTGGTTGTAAGGGATAGTGTGAATAACAGTCCAGCTCAAGTTTGGAAGCCCTCTGGACAAATTCGGCTGATGGTCGGTATTTTGCAGATTGCGGTGGTGAGGTGTGATAACGCTCTTTCTGAATTCAGGCTTTCTTTTAAAAAATGTAATGTGCAGGAAATTTGCTGATCTGAAAATGGTTACTAGTACAATAATTAGGTGTGTACGCTGGTAATTTAAGTTTTGTTCACTTCAATTATTTGTAACGGAAAAGCAATGATGTTTGATTTATTTTCAAATATGTAAGACATAAAGTGACAGTAACTCTCTATGATACAAAATGTAAAAGTGACCTGCCGTATATTTCAAACAGACTAATCAAGCAACACTCAGATATTGTCTGTAGAGCAGGATTCTGTGAACAGGTCTATGTCTCCGGCAACATCACCATCCTCTCTGTCCCACTGACAGGAAACAGCCAGGCAGAGGAGGAAATATGAATACAATATTGGTATATAGTCAATATAGTGCTCAGCATTAATGCTGGATCCTGTTGGGGCTAGACTGCTCTGTGGCAAGTTATGAGGGAATCAATAGAAGGGAAACATATAATTGACCACATCGTCACCGATCTGCCTGCTGCAGATGCACCTCTCCATTTCATATATTGGTAAGAATGGTCACTCCACAGTCCTGAAAGGGAGGAGGGGCTATCTTAATTTTGTAGACCCTCCACCATTTTATGTAGCAATCTGTGCGTTGAATGGGACAGAATTTGAACAGATCGAGCAACTAACAACGAGGAGTCCATGAGGTGCAGTGGGCCATCAGCAGCAGCACAACTCATGCAGTCTGCAACCTCACAGCCCGGCATACTTCCCACTGTATACTAACCATCACGGCCCGACATACTTCCCACTGTATAGTAACCATAACGGCTAAACATACCTCCGACTGTATAGTAATCATCAAGCCAGGGATCCCTTCCTGGGTCCGTGAAGAGTGCAGAAGGACATGCTGGGAGCAACACCAGCCAAACCTAGAGATGAGTGGACAACCTAGAGAGAATCTGATTGCCTTCAACTACAAAGCAGGCCAACTTGCATGCTAAGAAGCATAAGCAGCCAGTTATGGACAGAGCTCAGTGATACCAGAATCAATGGTATAGATGTATCTATAAGGTCCTGCCACATTTAGTTATAAACGACAGTGGACAATGAATGAGACCATTGGAGGAGAGGGCTGCTCTCTAACAATGAAATCCCCAGTTATGCAAGACAGCAGCACATCAAGGAAAAAATAAAGCTGCTGTAACTGCAACAATCTTCAGCCAGAAGGGCTGACCAGATGATCCTTTTCAGCCTCCTTCAGTAGTCTCCAGCATCACATACCTCAATCTTCAGACAACTCAATTCACCCCACACAATGTCAACACATGGCTGGAGACACTAAAAACTGTGATTTAACACCAGTGATTGCCACATCTATAACCAATCTGATCCATTCCAGCAAGAACACTGAGACCTACCTAAAATATGATAAACTGCCCAAGTATGTCCTGTACATAAAACGCAGGGCCCTTGTATTCCAGCAATGTGCTGACTGACCCATCGGTGCAGGGTCTACCATGGAAATGTGAAGGAAGGTGTCAGCAATAATGGGATCCATCAGCAATAACCTGTGTCATTCAGTTAATGTCCCATCAGGCTCACTCAGATCCGAGCCCATTGCACGCTCAGTTTAAAAGAGGAGAATTCCAAACGAGCAGTGAGTGTAATTACTGTTCACACCAAGGCACCATGTGACAGGGTGGGACAATAACAGCCCGAGTATAATTATACTTACTCAAAATCTGGGGGAATTACTCTCCAGTTTGGAATTATCCACAGCAACAATAATGCCTGTTGTCAGTGTGAGTAATTCCCCCCATAACAATAATCTGGTTGTCAGTGTGAGTAATTGTCACCAGCAACAATAAAATCTGTTGTCAGTGTGAGTAATTATCACCAGCAACAATAATGCCTGTTTTCAGTGTGAGTAATTCACCCACAAAAATAATGCCTGTTGTTAGTGTGAGTAATTAACCCCAACAACAATAATGTCTGTTGTCAGTGTGAGTAATTATCCCCAGCAACAATAATGCCTGTTGTCAGTGTGAGTAATTATCCCCAACAACAATAATGCCTGTTGTCAGTGTGAGTAATTATCCCCAGCAACAATAGTGTCTGTTGTCAGTGTGAGTAATTATCCCCAACAACAATAGTGTCTGTGGTCAGTGTGAGTAATTATCCCCAACAACAAATATTCCTCTGTCCCTGTGAGTAATTATCCCCAACAATAATGTCTGTTGTCAGTGTGAGTAATTATCCCCAGCAAACATAATGCCTGCTGTCAGTGTTAGTACTTATCCCCAGCAACAATAATGCCTGTTGTCAGCGTGAGTACTTATCCCCAGCAACAATAATGCCTGTTGTCAGTGTGAGTAAATATTCTCAGCAACAATAATGCCTGTTGTCAGTGTGAGTAACTGGAACTCCAGGAGAGCTCTGCAGCA
Source organism: Hemiscyllium ocellatum (assembly GCF_020745735.1). NCBI lineage: Eukaryota > Metazoa > Chordata > Chondrichthyes > Orectolobiformes > Hemiscylliidae > Hemiscyllium > Hemiscyllium ocellatum. The sequence goes on from NC_083419.1 coordinate 75,271,907, forward strand.
ATTCCTCAGGAAAGAGAGTGTCCGAGGCTCAACCATTTCCAGCTGCTGCAATGACCCTCTCAGACAGGGCAATGTTCACTGATGATGCCATTCCTGAAAAAGGCCATGCTGAAATGTAACAAGACCTGGAAATTATCCAGGTTTAGTATGACAAACGGCAACTAATAATCACGCCACATAAATATTAGACAAAAAGTAACAATAAAGATTCAAACCATTTTGACCTTCCATAACATTCCCATCACTGAGTCCCCAACACGATGTTTATTAGAATCCTGGGTGCTATCATTGCCCAGAATGTGCCCTGGACTGGCCCCATAAATAATACTGCCTTTAAGAGCAAGTCAGATGCTAGGAAATCTGCAGTGAGCAACTGACCTGCTGATTCCTCAAAGGCTGTGATGAATTACATCCCAGGAATAACACAGGACAAAACCAACCCATTTAATTACTATCACTTCCATGACCATTCATCCACTCCATCACTGATGCTCAATAGTAGCGTTGTATACCATTTACAAGGTTCACTGCACCAAGCTTTATTGGAGAGCAACTTTGAAACCCACTTTAATCTAGAAGAACTAAGGCAACGGGTTCTTTGGAAAACCAGCTAACTGCAAGCTCACTCCTTCATACGGTCAGATGTAATGATATTTGCTCATGAGTTTATAATTCCTTACTCCTCAGATCACGAAATCAGTCTGAATGCTGCAAGACTTAGACAACAGCCAGGCTTGGGCTGACAAGTGGCAAATAACATTCGAGCCACACAAATGTCAGACAATAACCATCATAAACCATCCCACCATCGCTATTCAACATTCAAAGGTAGTACCATTGCTGAATCCATTGGCACTAACATTCTCAGGTTTATCCAAGACTGTACAGCTGCTATAGTTAGAGCATCAGATCAGAAGTTAGGAAGCCTGCAGTGAGTAACTTATTCTCCTGTCTTGCCAAAGTCTGACCAAAATCTCCAAGGTTCAAGTCAGGATTTGATGGAACAATCTCCACTTGTCTGATGAGTGCAGCTCCAACAGTACTCAGACAGGTTGACACGATTAAAGAATAAGCAGCCCACTTGATTGGTCCCCATCCACAATGACATCCTCCCTCCCCCACCGACACTCAGCAACAGGTGTGAGTACCATCGCCCTCCTTAGACAGTACCATCCACACTCATTACCACTGCCACCAGGAAGGAAAAGGGCAACAGTGATCATAATTCATTTGATTTTAACTTAAGTATTGTAATGGACAAAGCAAGACTAAGTGTTGGAGTTTTCGTGTAACTCGGTCTAACTTTATTAAACTGAGAAGGGATTTCTTCAAGTGAACAGGAAACAATAACGAGAAGATAAATCAGAAACAAAGCAGTGGCAGGTATTCTGAGGGGAGATTAAAGTGGTTCCCAGGAAATGTGATCTCACAGAGTAAAATAGCGTCAGACTGCTAAATCCAGAGTTCTCAGGAACACACAGACAGAACAGGAAAGCTTACATAAGACAGTGGGAACTCAATACCCCAGAAAGCTGAGAGGAGTGCGGAATGTGGAGGGGTGAGGTCCAGAGCGAAATTAGGAAGCAAACAGTGTGTGTGAAATTATGAGGCAAGACATATCAAACAATCTTTAGCAGATTTCTTTTCAAAACAGAGAAGGAAAAGTGAAATAACGAATATCAAAGGCAAACAATGGAAACCACATGTAGCTGTGGATGGTTTGTATATGGTTCTGAGTTTCAATTAAAGTTAAAACTGACCTCTTTTTCTGACCAAATTAGAGTTCCAGTCAAACCTTCCCAGCCTCATTCTTGCCCCATTGAAGGTTGCTCTCAGTCAACTAATGATTCTCACTCTCAATTATTGCATACTTGCCAATAAACTCTACCACTTTCCTGAACTTTACGATAAAACGATCGCTGCACCCCAAAACTTTCCCCTACTGACACTGGATCCCACCTCTTTCCCAAGGACAAGGTCCAACAGTACATGCTCTCTTGGGCTGGACACATACTCCTGAAGTGAGCTGGTTCTCCATGTAATCCAGGAACACTCGCCCCTCATGACTCTTCACAACCAGTAACCCAGTCAATATCTGGAAATATTAAGTTTCTCAATATTAGTAGTCTGTAGTATTGTCATCGCTCTCAAATGTCTTTGCATATTTATTCTGTCCATCCTTTCCAATGGTTTCTGACCGACAGACTGTACCTCACAGTTTACTTGTACACTTTTTGTTCTGTATTTAGATCCAGCCAAATTCATTCTGTCCTTGGACGGATCCTCTTTCTCTTGGACTCCTTAACTAACGCTAATCTAAACCCATACTTCTACCTTCAACCTTTCCCTTCCCTTCTGTCATTTTGGAATCCTTCATACCCAGCAATATTTAACACCAAGTCCTGCCATTCCTTGAGCCAGCTCTGGGTGATCAACACATCAGATTACCACACACCAATCTGCATCCAGAACTCCCCACACTCCGAGTCTTCATGTCCATGCAGAGTACCTCAGATTAAGGCTTTCTTTCTTACTCCATCTTACACTGTTAAACATGTTGTTGTAAATTAGTACCAACTGCAGCTCCCATTATTTTGAGAATCCTGGTACTCTCCTCTACTATTCCTTTTTGGATTCTAAGCACACGCCAAGTTATTTTCAATCCCTCCCAAACACCCGTAAGAAATTCAGTCCCAGCTCTGTCACGTTAGCCCATCCAGCTTATACAGTTACTGCCTTCCCCAGAACCAGTCCCAATGTCCCAGGAATCTGAAGCCTTTCCTGCTTCATCATTCCAGTCACACTTTCATCTACCTAAAACTCCGAGTCCTGTTCTCACTTGCGCACGGCACTGGCAGTAACCCAGGGATTGCTACATTGGAGTTCCTGCTTGCTAACCATCCACCTTGCTCCCTAAATTCTGATTCCCAGACCACTTCACCCTTCCTACCCAGGTCATTCCTACCAAAACGGACATGACCTTTGACTGCTCACTGAACCCCAGATGAATGTCCTGCAGACACAGTGACATTCTTAACCCCACTATCCTGGAATTACAGACACGCCGACACCTTCTTCAATTTCCTGACATCCCTGTGATTGTTGATCCTCCTTTCTTCTCCCTCCCCTCCTGTACAGTAAGGCTGTTTGTGGTGCCACAGACATAGCTCTGACTGCCCTCCCCTGAGCAGCCAGTACCTTCATCAGCTTCCGAACTGGGAAACTGATTTGGGAGGGAGACACCGGGATATTCCTGGATTCCGGGGCTGTTTCACTTCAATTGCTTGGGCGCCGATTCCCGAGCTTATTCCAAGCAGTCATGTGTCAGGATGATTTGTTCTGTGTGTGTGCGCTATCCCTCTAACTCTCAGCATCACAAAGTCTCTAGTCAGTGTCTGATCTCTATGACCCAGTGTTCATCTAGGACATGAGCAGGGGCCATGACTTCCCAATGCAACAGAAACCATTTTCCTTCTGACAAACATGTCTTGCCTTGTCGTAAAATGCAACATGCCACGAGTAACTTAATTTATTACTTAGAATGAAGTTAACATCCGGGAAATAGCAATATGGTTAAGTCCCTTATTCCACTGTGGCTTATTGAACTTAATTTATTCTACTGGCTCAGTATAATAAATTCACATCCACCTCATATTTCTGAGTTCAATCCTTACTTTAGAAGTTGAAAAAAAAAATTTGCTGACTAACAGCAATTAACTGATAGTCACTAATAATGGTTTATTATCAGCAAATGAACTTACAGCCTTTTCTGTGATGGCTCTTGCACTTCTTTCAAACCCAGTGCACGCAGGTCCCAGCAGCAGAACGTTATCTCTGTGACACCCAAGTACGTGTAATCCTCCAGCTCCCACTCCACTCTGCTCTCTCACAGGGTCACCGTCTCTGTCACTCCCAGGGACGTGTAATCCTCCAGCTCCCACTCCACTCTGCTCCCTCACAGGGTCACCGTCTCTGTGACTCCCAGGGACGTGTAATCCTCCAAATCCCAATCCACTCTGCTCCCTCACACGGTCACCGTCTCTGTGACTCCCAGATACGTGTAGTCCTCCAGCTCTCACTCCACTCTGCTCCCCAAAGGGTCAACATCTCGGTTACTCCCAGGTACGTGTAATCCTCCAGCCCCCACACCACTCTGCTCCCTCACAGGGTCACCGTCTCTGTGACTCCCAGGGACGTGTAATCCTCCAGCACCCTCTCCACTCTGGTCACTCACAGGGTCACCGTCTCTGTGACACCAAGGTACATGTAATCCTCCAGCTCCTATTCCACTCTGCTCACTCACAGGGTCACCGTCTCTGAGACTCCCAGGTACGTGAAATCCTCCAGCTCCCACTCCACTCTGCTCCCTCACAGGGTCACCGTCTCTGTGACTCCCAGGGACGTGTAATCCTCCAGCTCCTACTCCACTCTGCTCCCTCACAGGGTCACCGTCTCTGTGACTCCCAGGGACGTGGAATCCTCCAGCTCTCACTCCACTCTGCTCCCTCACACGGTCACCGTCTCTGTGACTCCCAGATACGTGTAATCCTCCAGCTCTCACTCCACTCTGCTCCCCAAAGGGTCACCATCTCGGTTACTCCCAGGTACGTGTAATCCTCCAGCCCCACTCCACTCTGCTCCCTCACAGGGTCACCGTCTCTGTGACTCCCAGGGACGTGTAATCCTCCAGCACCCTCTCCACTCTGCTTACTCACAGGGTCACCGTCTCTGTGACACCCAGGTACATGTAATCCTCCAGCTCCTACTCCACTCTGCTCACTCATAGGGTCACCGTCTCTGAGACTCCCAGGTACGTGTAATCCTCCAGCTCCCACTCCACTCTGCTCCCTCACAGGGTCACCGTCTCAGTGACTCCCAGGGACGTGTAAACCTCCAGCTCCCACTCCACTCTGCTCCATCACAGGGTCACCGTCTCTGTGACTCCCAGGGACGTGTAATCCTCCAGCTCCCACTCCACTCTGCTCCCTCACAGCGTCACCGTCTCTGTGACTCCCACGCATGATTATGCCAAGATCCTCAGTGCTGATTTATATTCTCCCAGATGTGTGTCAGCCTCAAGCTCCTGCTCCAAGTTGCTCGCTCACATATTCACTCTCACTGTGACTCAGTCCTGATTTCGAACCTCCTGATCTGCTGCTTCTCCAACTCCAAGTCCCAGTCGGCCTCGATCCTCGCTGCTGATGTATATTCTCCCGGTCTGTGCTGCTCTCTCTCATATTCTCTCCCTTTGTAACTCGCAGGTCATGATAGACCTCAAGCTTCAGCTGAGATTTATAACATTCCATTCCGCACTGCTCTCTTACAGGATCGCCGTTGTGCCTGGAAGACAGTGAAAACGATGAGGATTCGACAGAGCAGAGGATGTTACAGTAACTGAGAGAACAGTATGGGATGGAACAGGTTATCTGGGGAGGTATGCAGACCTGCAGTGCCTAAAGCAGGTTACTGGAAGATACAGCGAGAGTTGCAAGCGCTGAAGACAGCAAAGGAAACAGAGAGACAATGGCTTATTTGTGATGCAATTTTGTAGAGTCTAAAGGGCTTTTTCTGAGCTGCTTACAGAGATGCATAGACTTTAACAAATGCAAATTGAGAGCCAGCAAGTGTTGTATGGTACTGGAGACTGTTGAATGTTACAGAGTTCGAAGACTTGCAGTAACTGGGGGAATATAAACTTTTGGAGCTCTGGTGGTATTCTAGGACCCTCAGGACATGAGGAGGTGCAGAGAATGGGAACATTCCAAATAGTGGGATTGTAGGAACTGGAAGTCCTGAGATGGATAAGGAGGAAGAAAAGTACCAATTTAGCACACGCAACCATTGTAATTATAGAGATTTAAGGAAGGAAACCTGTGCTGTCATTGATTACAATTATATGGAGAGTTACAGAAGCTGAAGGGACTACAAATTTCAAAAGGGAGTGATTTTACGTGATCAGAATTTAAGCAAGATTAAATAAATTTTAGTGATCTCTAGCACAGATGGGAATGGAGGAGGTGAGATATTGCGAGGAACTATAAGAGTTATAAGTCGGGGAGGATGTCAGATACAAAAGGGAGAGCTGCATTGTCTGTGTGCAGTTACAGACATGAGGAGTGTTGTAGCGCCTGCTGGAGAGGACACACATAACAACAGTTCCAACGGCTGGTGCAGTTGCTCAGGAAGGCAGCTCACTACCACCTTCTCAGGGACAACTCCAAATAAACAATAAATGCTGGCTCAGCCATCAATGCTCATGTTCAGGAATGAATGTGTAAAAGATCTAAGGTAGCACTGAGGTCACTCAGGAAGGCACTTTCAACAGCCCTTCACAAACCCGTAACCACTATGCCCTGGAAGAACAGGAGCTCCGGGTGCACGAGAACACCAGCATTTTCAAGGTTCCCTCCAAGACACGCTCCATCCTCCCAGCACGTTGTCTGTCCCTACACGCAAAAGACTGCAGTGGGTCAGGAAGGCAGCTTCCCCAGGGAATTACAGATGGGAGGGTAATGGAAAAACTCTGCTGGTTACAGCCAGACAGAAAAATAAATCCAGCAGTGTGTGTGAAATGAAATTTCCATTTCAGAACAAAACGCTGAACATGGATAGAGGATTTGTCTGATTGGCACAAGACAGAGAATGTGAAGAAAGGGGTCTTTTTCACGATGGGAACTGGTGATGAGGGGAGCTCCGCAGGGGTCAGTATTTGGATGACACTCTACATGTTATACATTAAGAGTCTGGACAAAGGATGTGAAGGGGTACGAGAAATGGGTTTCCAAGAAAGATCCCAGGGATGAAATTCGTGTCATATGAGGAGCAGGTGAAGTCTCTGGGTCTGTACTTGATGAAGTTTCAGAGGCGGTGGCAGAATCTCATTCAAACTTACAGAATACTGAGGGGCCTGGATGATGTGGACGTGGGCAAGATGTTTCCACGATCAGGAGAGACTAGGGGCCAAGGGCCCAGCTTCAGAGTGAAGGGATGACCCTTTAGAATGGAAATATGGAGGAATTTATTCAGCCAGAGGGTGATGGATCTGTGGAACTTACTGCCTCGGGGGGATGTGGAGGCGAGTAATTCAGTGCATTTAACTCAGAGATAGATAGGTTCTTGGTGAGTAAGGAGATCAAGGGTTACAGGGAGTAGGCGAGAGAATGAGGTTGAGAGACAATTCAGACAGAATCGAATGGTGTCACAGACTCGATGGACCGAATGGCCTAGTTACACCCTATATATGATGGTGTTATGGACGGTCCTCATTCCATGGGTTTCTAAGTGTGCAGTTATCATTTCTGGCTTATCGTTTACCTTACATTCAAGCACTTTCCTGATCATTACGGTCACCTCTTGGTTTCAGAATGACTGCAGAAAGCTACACCACAGAGTAACTTGGGAATCCTTGTGCATAAATCTCATAAAGGTGTTATACAAGGCCAGCAGGACATAGAGAAGGCAAATGGAATGCTGGGATAGACTCCAAAGGGAATGGAGAATTAAAAAAGGGAAGGTTTGGAACAACTACAGAGGACTCCAGTAAACCCACACTGAGAATACTGTGAACAGGTTTGGTCCCCTATCTAGGGGGAAAATGTTCTTGCATTGAAGGCAGTCCTGATAAGATTTAACAGACTGATCCTCAGAATTGAGGGATATTGATGGGAAAAGATTGAGAAGGTTGAATGTGATCTCATTAGCATTTAGAAAATGAGGCAAATTTATTGATAACCGAAGATTCCTCTGTTCTTGCAAGTTTGGTTTCTGATATGTTGGTTCCCCTGACCGAGGATCTGTAACCGGAGATAAAGGGGAATGCAGGCACGAGGAAACCTTAAGAAAAAAGCTGGGTTGTAGAGGCTGGAGGATGTTTCAGAGTTCGGTGGTTCGAAATCACTGTTGGTGGCTAGAGATCAGATAGGTTGTCGGGCTGAAATATGTCACTGAGAGGTACAGGAAAATCAGTCCAGAAGGAGTTACATTGATCGGGAGGAATATAGGTTCTAGAGATGACACAGATAAGGGCGGCAGTTGGAGCTAAAGGAGATACAGAAACTGGGAGGGATGTGGGGACTTGAGATTACATAGATTGGGGTGGTAGTTGGATCTGCAGGATTTTATAGAGAAAGGGAGGATTAGACGGACTAGAGATTACACAGATTGGGGTGGTAGTTGGAGCTACAGGCATTTATAGAGAAAGCGAGGATTGGACTGACGGGAGATTACACAGATAGGGGTGGTAGTTGGAGCTACAGGAGTTTATAGAGAGAGGGAGAATTGCAGGGACTGGAGATTACACAGATTTGGGAGGTAGTTGGAGCTATAGGAGTTTATAGAGAAAGGGAGGATTGGAGGGACTGGAGATTGCAGAGATTGGAGTGGTAGTTGGAGCTGCAGGATATTACAGTGAAAAGAAGCTTGGACTGACGGGAGATAACACAGATATGGATGGTAGCTGGAGCTGTAGGACTTACAGAAATGGGGACAATTGTAGGGACTGGAGAGGACACGGGTAGGGATGGTAGTTGGAGCTGCAGAAGTTTATAGAGATGGCAGGACTGTTGGTACTGGGGACTACATTGACATGGACAATAGTTGGAGCTGCAGGAGTGAGTGAGATAGGGAGGGCTGAAGGGGCTGGATCAGTTCACACAGCAAGAGAGAATTGTCGCGATTGGAGGGACCAGAGATGATGATGGTTATAGGGCTGCAGGAGTTCAGAGAACTAGTGAGCGCTGTGAAGGTAGGTTTGAAGCATTCCCATCAGTTTCACAGAGATGTTGAGTGCTGTTCAGGAGTTGATTACAGAAATCGAGAGAGTTGCAGATACTGGAAGATATGACAACAAACAGTAAGCTGTAGTATTTGAAGAGGTTACAGCATCAGGATGCATTGAGGAGTTGGAGGCTGCTACAGGTGTTAAACATGCAGCAGGGGATCAATAACCTTATATTGATTAGGATGATTGGAAGCTGTGGAGATAAAGAACGAGAATTGCAGGAACTGAAGAATATCACAGATGAGGAGTAACATATGTACTAGAGGTGTTAGAACATGAGATGTGCTGTATTCAATGGAGTCAGGGAAGATACAGGGAGATCTGAAGGGACTACAGGTGATATAAAGGATAGTAAGGCTCCTCAATGTCGGATGGGTGCAGTTTTCACAGACAGGGAGTTTCTTTTTTGGAAAGGTGTTATTTACTGAGATTAAGAGTGCTGTATAGAATTGTGGAATGAACATAGATATGGAAGGCTGTAGTTAATGAAGACATTTGTTGTTGTCGGATGCTGAGGTTCTGGAAATTATGTGGACCGGAAAGCTGGACAATCTGCCAGAGCTTACAGAGATAGGAACAGCAATAGAGCCTGAGACACTAACACAGAAAGGGAGTATTGCACACATTGGAGGGGGTTTCCGCTTTAGGGATGGTTGTAGGGGAGTGTAACATTTACACAGATAGGGGTGTAAGAGCTGGAGAATATTATGGAGATGATAAAATGGATGGACAGACAAGAGGAACTTACATTGACAGAATGGGTGATAGCAACAGTAGGATTTTACAGAGATAGTGAGTCTTGTAGGAACTGGATTGGGAGAGTCACAGGCATTGGAGTGGGTTCTGCAGGGAGTGCTACAGGGACCTGAGAGGATTACGCAGATAGGGATGATTGTAAGATCTCCACATTATCATCGGCTTTCAGGAGTGGAAGAAGTTACACAGATAAGGAGGGATATTGGAGCTGTGGAAGTTCCCAGGGAATAGAATGTTTGGAGGGTTTGTCTCTGTTTATAGATAAAGCTATTATGTTTAGTGACAGTAATATGGAACACAGAGGGAGAGTTTAGATTAGAGGCCCCACAGCATGGAAACAAGCACTTCGGCCGAACAAGTCCACACCAACCGTCCGGAGCGTAACCCACCCAGACCCATCTCCCTCTGATTAATGCAACTAACACTACTGGCAATTTAGAATGGCCAATTCACCTGACCTGCATATCTTTGGACTGTGGGAGGAAACCGGAGCATCCAGACGAAACCAACGAGGAAAAGGGGAGAATGTGCAAACTCCACACAGACAGTCACACAACGCTAGAATCGAACCTGGATCACTGGCGCTGTGAGGCATCATTGCTCACCACTGAGCCAACGTGCTGCCCCAAATTGCAGACTTACACAAAGAGAGGATGTTTGAAGTGCTGGGAGAAATGTCGGGAGTGGAGGAGCAAACAGAGATGTGGAGTGCTGTTGCGGCTGGAAAAGTGTCTGGAGGTGTTTATATAGATAAGGAGGTCTGTAGGAATCGGAGATAGTTACTGAGGTTGTGTGGTGGTATAGGCTAGGTGGCAAGAATGTGATCTGCCTGCAGAAGGTTATAGTCATATCATGTTCTCTTGGGACTTGAGGAAGATACACAGGTGGGTATTTTGGTCGAGCCTGGAGGATTTTACAGAGATGGGGTGGACTGTAGGTATTGTGCAAAACTACAGAAATAGGGATCATTGTACTGAGTGCACGATGAGATTATTGAGATTTGGCATGTTGAGACTGGACTAATTTACAAATAGGGAGAGATGTCAACATTGGAGTAGGTTTCAAATATACAGCAGGATTATGGGAGGAGTGGATGATACAGTAACAGGAAATTTTCTGGAATTACAAGCATTAAAAATGCTGGCGTAGATGAGTTGGGCCGAAAGGTATGTTTCCTTGCAGTATGACACTATCACATGACAAGAGACAGTGTGAGAGAGGGAGGAGAGAACAGAAAGAAACCAGTTTTCAATACAAAATCCTTGAGCGAGGCCTGCTTCCCCTCTGTTGTCCTGATGCTCACTATGACAGCACAGGCATGGATGAATAAATGTGAACTCCCGATGCTGTTTCAGAAGGCTCAGTACAGTAGATCTGAAAGTCATCCTCTCACAAGAGGGTGGGGATTGAGCCTGGGACCATCATGCTCTGTGTTCACCCTTCAACACAGTACCTATGTCATGTTATCTGAACCAAAGTTCCATCCCTTAAATGTTCTCTGCTCTGTTCACTGTGAGTGATCCTACCTCGCTGCAGGATTTATTGAAGGCTCCAGATCTCACTCTCCATCGCTCTGGCTGACCAACTGTCTTCAATATGGTGATAGACGAGACAGGAGTTGGGAATTCTGCTGAGTCAGGAATATCCTGAGTACCTACATGAGGCAGAGAAATAGACAGAATGGTAAATCAGACTGATGCAGTGAGTGTAACACATGGAAAATGACACTGAGTCCCACAGAGATCTGGAATATCCCAGTCTCCATCCCTGGCCTGTGATGCCCGTCTCTCTGGAGTGGAGAATTCTGTTGGCTCAGGATCTGGAGTAGCTGCAAAAGGTGCAGTCATCGGCAGCAATTAGACCCTCACAGTGACAGATACCACATGGAGAGATACTGAGTGATAGCACCAGAGTGCAGGAAGGTATCAGGATCAAACCACGGTCAAGATGAAGGGGTTTGATTCATGGTGCAATGGGATCAATACTCAGGGATGAGTGAGCTATCAGTGGGCCAGGCGATGGCCTAGTGTTACTCTCACTAGCCTGTTCATCCAGAATTTAATGGTGGTGTCAGGGATACCCATCTGACTGCTTAATATTGTATAAATAAGGAAATCTGTCACAAGCAGACGGTCTGGCCTACATATGAATCCAGACCTAGAGCAATGGGATTGGCTCTCAACTGCCCTCTGAAATGGTCTGGCAAGCCACTCAGCTCTTGGGCAACTGGAAGTGGGCATGAAATGCTGACCAGCCAGAGACAGCAAAATCCTGTGAGTGCATTAAAAACAACACTGCTGAAACCAGTGTCCTGGTTAATCATGTCGGTAGGTTTATGGACAGGGCTTTAATCTGGCAGAGAGGATGCAAGAACAGGGTTCAGGTGAAATGAGCTTTCCAAATGCAAAGAGAAAATGTGAAGCCTTGGAACAGCATGGGGATGTGGCTGAAGACAAGCAGAAATGAACAGGAAGGGACAGAGTTTAACTAAAACTGTACATCAGCAAATCGGTTTGCGACAGGACATTATGGGAAAGAGTAAATAATAATGTTTTTATTTGGAATTGCCAAAATATCTGCAATAAGGTAATAGACTTGTGACACAGAGATAAATTAGATTTGGTCAGCAGAGAGACGTGATTACAGGGTGAACAAAGGTGGAGTATAAATATTCAACGGTAAACAACCTTACAGGATCTCAGGCAGAATGGAAAAGCAAGATGGGAACCCTGACAGTAATGGCAACAAAGGCATTACAGAGAAAGCATTTGGCATCAGATTATGCAGCTGAATCATCCTGAATGCAAATTCTGGGTGCTACTACGTGTCAAAAAATGGGCAGGATAACAGTTTTTACACTGCCAACAGTATTGCTCATCCCTGATTTAAACAGGAATTCATTTGAATTTGTAACAAAGGTGGTGTGATAATTTTGGGAGACCTCAACCTTTGCATAATCTGGGACAGACACATTGGCAAGAGTGATATTATCCAAGATCCTCCTTGAATGTTTTTGTCAGAGTTTCTTTGAATAACACATTGTGCAACTTGCTAGGGATGTAACTATCTCAGATCAACAGTTGGTTGATGAAATTGAGTGAAGGAAAATATCACGTCGAGATTCTCCAGGAAATTATCCTGAAATTCAAAGAGACTATGACATTTTAAAGTGACCATAAAGCACATCCGAACATCAGTAACAAAGCCAATTACATGATTTTGAGAGAGAACTGACCAAGGTAAACAGGGGAAACAGTCTGAAATGCCAGGCTGTAAATGAACAGTGGAAAACATTTAGAGCCAGAGTGTCCTAGAGACGTACAGCACAGAAATAGACCCTTCAGTCCAACTCGCTCACGCCGACCAGCTATCCTTTCCTAATCTTGTCCCATCTGCCAGCACTTGGCACAAATCCCACTAAACCCTTTTTATTCATATACCAATCCAGATGCCTTTTGAATGCTGCAATTGTACCAGCCTCCACCACTTCCTCTGGCAGTACATTCCATACATACACCACACTGCGTGAAAACGTTGCCCTTAGGTCCCTTTTAAATCTTTCATCTCTCACCCTAAACCTATGCCCTCTAGCTTTGGTCTCCACCACCTCAGGGAAAAGACCTTATCTGTTTATCCTGTCCATGCCGCTTATGATTTTATAAACCTCAAGAATGTCACACCTTAGCCTCTGACGCTCCAGGGAAAACAGTCCCAGTCGTTTCAGCCTCTCCCTATAGATCATATCCTCCAACCCTGGCAACATCCTTGTAGATCTTTTCTGAACGCTTTCAAGTTTCACAACATATTTCCGAAAGGAGGGAGACCAGAATTGCACGCAACATTCCAACAGTGGCCTAATGAATGACCTGTACAGCTGCAAAATGACCTCCAAACTCTGATAATCAATGATCTGACCAACAAAGGAAAGCATACCTAACACCTTCTTCACTATCCTATCTACCTGTGACTCCACATTCAAGGAGCAATGAACCTACACTCCAAGGTCTCTTTGTTCAGTATCACTCCCTCTAACTTTGCCATTAAGTGTATAAATCCTGCTAAGATTTGCTTTCACAAAATGCAGCACCTCGCATTTATCTGAATTAAACTCCATTTGTCACTTCTCAGCCCATTCGCCCATCTGATCAATATCCCATTGTACTCTGAGGTAACCTTATTCACTGTCCACTATATCTCAAATTTTGGTGTCATCTGCAAACTTATTAAAGGTACCTCCTACGTTCATTTAGATAATGATGAAAAGTAGTGGGCCCAGCACCGAACTTTGTGGCACACCATCGGCCTCCAGTGTGAAAAATAACCCTCCTCAACCAACTTGTGTCTTCTACCTTTGAGCCAGTTCTGTATCCAAACGGCTAGGTCGCCCTGTATTCCATGAGATCTAACCTTGCTAACCGATCTTCCATGAGGAATCTTTTCAACACCCCACTGACGTCCATGTAGATCACGTCTAATGATCTGCCCTCATGAATCCTTTTTGTTACTTCTTCAAAAAACGCCAACAATTTCTTCATGATTTCCCACACACAAAGCCATGCTGTCTATCCCTAGTCACTCATTGCCTTTCTAAATACATGTAACTCCTATCTCGCAGGATTTCCTTCAACAATTTACCCACTACTGATGTCAGGCTCACAGGTCCATAGTTCCCTCGCTTTCCCTGACCACCTTTCTTAAATGGTTAGCCAACCTCCAAACTTCCAGCACTTCACCTGTGATGATCGGTGATACAAATTTCTCAGCAAGGGCCCCATCGATCAGTTCCCTATCTTCTCACAGAGTTCCAATGAACACCTGATCAGATCCTGGGGATTTATCTGCTTTTATGAGTTTCAAGACATCCAGCACCTCCTCCGCTTTAATATGGACGTTTTTCAAGATGTCACTGTCTATTTCCCCACATTCTATATCTTCCATTTCCTTCGGGCCTGTAAACTCTGATGTAAAACAGTCGTTTAGTATTGCCCCTACTCCTGTGGCTGCACACAAAGGCTGCCCTGCTAATCTTTGAGGGGCCCTATTTTCTCCCTAGTTACCCTCTTGTCCTTTATGTATTTATAAAAACCCATTGGATTTTTCTTAACGCTATTTGCCAAAGCTATCTCATGTCCCCTTTTTATCCTCCTGATTTCCCTTTAAGTATACTCCTCCTTGCTTTATAGTCTGAGAATTCACTTGACTTATCGTATCTATACCTGACAAATGCTTCCTTCTCTTTCTTAACCGAAACCTTTGTTCTCTAGTCATCCAGAATTCCCTACACCCATCAGCATTTCCTTCCATCCTAACTGGAATATTATATACTGTCTCTGGAAATCCGTTATCTCATTTTTGCAGGCTTCCCATCTTCCAATGATAAAGATTTCATTCCCTCAAAATGCAAACTCCTCAATTTCTGCATCTCACAAAACTGTTTCTTGAAAATAATGAGAAAATAGAGAACATTCTAAACGAAGGCTTTGATGAGGTGAGCTTTGATCAGTCCTGTAGATCTGGAGATCACCACCTGCACGGTGAGTGCTTTCTCCCAGAGCAGCACCAGGACACTGTCAGGCACACAGACAGAATGAGCAAATACATTCCCATCTGAACTCACATCTCCCAGCCTGGAAATCTGAAATTGTGCATGGATATTCTGGTAAACAACTCCAAAATTATTCAATAAGATCGGCCTAATCATCTAATCAAAAACAAATCAAACACTCACACTAATTCATCCTTCATGTCCCACACCCATTCTCGATCCCATCCTGCAGGTTATACGAATCCCACTACGGCTAACCTCCTGAAGGATCTTCATCCCCTCCTACATTTGTACCATCCTCCATTTACTGCAGCCGTTCCTACCTCCGTAACATGGCCCAGACTCGACAACTCTTCCTTCCTATGCAATATTCCCCAGAAGGGCACTGGAGTATGGTGGTGTTTACAGAGTTAGGGAGGGATATCAGGACAGGAGGATTTTGCATTTATTAGTAATATTGAAGTGACTAAAATTGGCTTCGGTAATTTTCAGTACTCACGCCAATAAAGGAGGTTACAGAGCTAAAGAGGATTGTAGGGACTGGAAGACGTTTCACAGTTTATGGGTTTTGTGGGGACTGGGGGAAGGTACCAAAATAGGGAGGGTTTCAGATTGAAGGATTCTGCTGAAAACCTCTACTGAGTTAAAGGCAGGATTCCTGATAGTGCGGAGTAACACAAGAATCTTGGGGTCCACGTTCATAGATCCTTCAAAGATGTCAGCCAAGTTGATAGGGTGGGAAGAAGGCGTGTAATGTGTTAGCTTTCCTTAGCAGGGGGATTGACTTGACGACCATTGAGGTTGTACTGCAGCTCCACATAGCCCTGGTTAGTCAACTCTTGGAATATTGTGTTATGTTCTGGTCACCTCATTATAGGAAAAATGTGGAGAGGGTGCAGAAAAGATTTATCAGGATGATTTCTGGATTTGAGGACAGGTCTAATGAAGAAATGTTGGGGAAGCCAGGGCTTCTCTCATTGGAATTGAAAAGGATGAGACCTGACTTGATAGATGTGTACGAGCTGATGAGAGGCATACATAGAGTGGGTGGCCCGAGAATGTTCCTATTGTGAAAATGGCTATAATGGTGGGGCATAATTTTAAGGTACTTGGAGGAAGGTTTATGGGAGATGTCAGAGTTACACGGAGAGTCGTGGGTGTGTGGAATTCACCACCACGGTTGGTGGTAGAGAGAGTTACATTAGGGACATTTAATTAATTTTTGGAAACGCAGATGGATTATAGTAAAATGAATTTCTCAAAATGGAGACCTGTGACCTGTGGTGTTCCACGAGGTTCCGTGCTGGGTCCCTCCCCTGTTGTTTGTGATATACATAAATGATTTGGAGGAAGGTATCAATTGCCGGATTAGCAAGTTTGCAGATGACACGAAGATTGGTGGAGCAGTAGATAGTGATGGGGACAGTCAAAGAATACAGCAGTGTATAGATCGATTGGAGAGATGGGCAGAGAAATGGCAGATGGGGAGTTCACTCCAGGCAAATGCGAGGTGATGCATTTCAGAATATTCAATTCAATAGCAAGCTAAATGGAAAAGTCCTGGGGAAAATTGACGTACATAGAGATCTGGATTTTCAGGTCCATTGTTCCTTGAAGGTGGCAACGCAGGTCAGTAAAGTGATTAAGGTGGCATACAGCATGCTTTCCTTCATTGGACGGGCCATAGAGTAAAAGAGTTGGCAGGTCATGTTACAGTTGTATTTGATTTTGTTTCGGCCACATTTGGAATGATACATACAGTTCTGATCACCACATTACCAAAAGGATGTAGATGCTTTGGAGAGGGTGAAGAGGAAGTTCACCCAGACGTTATCTGGTATGGAAGGGACCAGCTATAAAGAGAGGTTGAATAGATTCGGATTAATTTTATTAGAAAGACAAAGGTTGACTGAGGACCTGATTGATGTCTACAAATTCATGAGATGTATAGACATGGTGGATAGCAAGAAGCGTTTTTCCCCAGAGTGTGGAACGCAGTTACTGGGGTCACAAACACAAATTGAGAGGGGAAAGGTTTAGGGCAGATAACCGTGGAACGGTCTTTATGCTGAGGGTGGTAGGGGCCTGGAACATGTGGCCAGCGGAGGTGGTAGAGGCGGGAACAATGAGGTCCTTTAGATTCATGAATGGGCAGGGAGCAAAAGGATACAAATCCTTAGAAAATAGGCAGCAGGTTTAGGCAGAGGATCTGGATCGGCACAGGCGTGGAGGACCAAAGGGCCTGTTCCTGTGCTGGGATTTTCTTTGTTCTTTTCTACTTTGAGTTGTCTGCAAGTTGGTTTGATCTTAGAGTATGATAAAAGATCAGCACATTATCAAGGGCCGAAGGGCCTGAGCTGTGCTGTACTGTTCTATGTTCTAAATAGGGAGGGTCACAATGGCAGGAAGGTGTTTCGGGAGGCTTGAGAGGATGGGATCTGAATGGTAGATACAACTGGGAAGGTTTGCTCGGAGTGCCAGAGGTAACAGAAACACCAATGACCTGATCTGGAGCAGGGAGGGTGGTGGGGACTGGAGGTGTTTCACAGAGAGGGAGGACCATAGAGCCACGGTGTGTTCCAGAAATGTGGAGAGATGTAGGGCCTACAGGAGTTCATGGAGATGGCGAGGTTGGGATGGATGGAACAGTATACACAGATAAGAATGTTGGTAGGATGGAGTGGTTTACACAGACAGGAGTGTTTTAGGTTAATGGAGACGTTAAGAGAGAAAGTGGGTTGTGTCGACTGGAGGACCAAACAGAGATATGGATGGTAGTCGTGGATGATGTTTATAGACACAGGAAGGTTTAGGTTCTGCAGATTCGTTAGATACGGAGGGTGTGGAGTCTGACAGATTTTCCAGAGGGCAGTAATTTTGGTTGGAGACAGGTTCACAGATAAGGAAGCATTAGTAACCTCCTCCAGAATGGTAAAAGTGGGAAGGGTTGTTGGGGAGGGTGACGTTTACACAGGTAGAGTTGTCAGTGCTGGAGAAGGTTATGGAGATGAGAAGTGGATAGAGAGGCTTGAGGAGATGACATTAATATTGGGGTGCTAGTGATGGGAGGATGTTACACAGATAATGAGTCTTATAGGAACTGAAAGTCACATGATTTCGGTTTCGTTCTGCAGGTTGGGTGTTCTGCAGGGATCTGAGAGGCCTTTTGTGTTTCCCCAGATTGATCATGTCTTTCAGACTGTAAGAGGCTACATAGATACGGAAATATTAAAGACAATGTGTGCCTTCCTCTTTTTCCTGAACCAAGTGATGACACCTCTCACTGGCTAGGGATTCCTAAACCTGCCAGCTTTTCCCTTCACCCTAACAGGGACATACTGGATTCTTGAGATCACACTTCCATTTGCCAGTCATTCATTTTCATTCAAACAGACTGACCCAATCGTGTTTAGTTATGATTTGGACATGCCGGTGTTGGACTGAGGTGGGCAAAGTTAATAATCACACAATACCAGGTTATAGGCCAGCAGGTTCATTTGCAAGCACTAGCTTTCGAAGCACTGCTTCTTCATCAGATGGATGTGGAGCACAATCCTAAGGCACCGAATTTATAGCAACAGGAATGCAGTGTCATGGAATGATAATATTAAACAAGCTTAGATTAAGTCTTTCATCTTTTAAAGTGACAACTAGCGCTTCCAAATCTAGCACTTTCAAATACAGAGGGAGCTCGATTATCCAAATATCAATTAACCTAATATCAGATTATCCAAAGGAGATCTCGACGTCCCGATAGAATCATTACATCAAAGAGCCGTTTCAACCCTGATTTTTTTTTTTGTTTACACTGATTAAAACAGGTTTCAGCTGACTGAAATGCTGCCGAGGACAGGCCTGGACATCGAGCCCAGATACCATCTCCAAATAACTGACCTCCCACCCTCTCTCCCTCTCCCCACAATTCCCCTGGAGTTCTATATAGGGGTGAATCCTAAACCCCTCCCCCCTTCCCCATATACTTTCTAGAACAGTGTCCTGTACAGGGCGGAAATGTTGCAGTAAAAAGTTGTGGGTGGCTGTCTGATCATGTGTGTGCATGTGCATGTGTGCTATTTGAAGACTTACCCCACCAAAGGCAGTAGATATCTTACTGTTGGTGTCCACTCCAGCTGCCCAGCAGGGGGAGGGGATGAACGGGGGCAGGGGGCCGGGGACACGGGCGTGGACATGGATTGGACGGTGGGTGTGGTGGGCAGGGTGCTGTGTTCGACGGGTTTGTGGACGGGCTGAGGGTGATGTCGAAGGTGTTTAGGAAGTGGGGGCAGGCGGCGGGTGGAGGGTGGTGTCAGATGATTTTGGGGGCTGGGGTCACTGTTGGGTGGGTTTGGGGCAGTTGGTATGGCGACATTAAGGAGCAGGTGAGGGTGGTGTTGGATGTGTTTGGAGGCGAGCGGGTTTGTTTGGGGGTCTGGCAGGGTATGTGGCCTCGCTCATGGCTTGCTGTTGCCTCGTCTCCTGAACAGGGTGCAGACTGGACAGAAAACTTTGAGCCCCAAAAGGAAAGGCATTTAATCGATTAACCAGATAATCAATTATCCGAAAACATCACCCGCCCATCACGTTCAGATAATCGAGGTTCCTCTGTAAACCATCTCAACTAAAACCTGGTGTTGTATGATTTTTACCATCACCAAATCAACCCCTGCTCGATCCTGCTGGATGGCCCCAATATTGACCCAGTTCCAGTTTAAGACCTAAATCTGTCAACCTGTCTGATCTTTTCCCCATTAGTATGTTTATGTTAAAACAAAGGCAGTTGTGGTCACTGGATGCAATGTGCTCTCCGAATGATACTTAAGTCACTTGCCTGACCTCGGTTCCTGAGGGAACGTCCAGTGTTGCATCCGCCTGAGTAGAGTAGAACCTTCTACGTCTTGGTTTAGGAAACTTTCTTAGACATTTTTGAAAAATTCCACTCATTACGGGCCTTTTACACTCTGGGTGACCCAGTCAATCCAGGGAAGTTAAAATCTCCAACCAATACTACTTTATTATTTTTATAGGTACCTGCAATCTCATTACACATTTGCCCCTCTCATACCCGCTGGCTATTTGAGGGTCTAGAACACAATCCCAGCAGACTGATCACCCCCTTTTTGTTTCTAACTTTTAAATATATGGACTCATTTGATGACTGCTTAACAGTATTGTCCCGAAGCACTGTTGTTATGTCCTTCCTTATCGAAATGACAACTCTCTTTACTCACTTACTTGTCCTTCTGTCACACCTGTAGCTTCTGTATCCTGGAACACTGAGCTGCCAGTCCTGCCCTTCTCTCAGCCAGGTTTCTGTTATGGCTGTAATATCCCAGTTCCCAGAGCCAATCCATGAACTGAGCTCGTCTGCCTTACCAGTCAGGCCTCGTGTGTTGAAATAAATGCCTTTTAAACCAGAAGTCTTTTCCCTCAATTCTCTGTGCCCCCGGATATCCTGAATAGGTAACTTGATCTTGCCAAAGGATTCCCTGCCAAAGTAATTGAAATCCTCCTGGGTAACACGAGGAAATCTCCTCCCTGGGATACTGGTGCCCCTCTGATTCAAGTGCAAACCATCCCTTTGTACAGGTCATCTCTACCCCAGAAGAGACTCCAATGATACAAGACTGAAAGTCCTGTCCGCTACACCAGCTCCTCAAGCCACACATTCATCCGGCCTCTCTTTCTATTTCTATCGTTACTGGCACGTGGCAATGGGAATAATCTAGAGATCATTAACGTCAACATCCTGCTTTTTTAACTTCTCACCTAACTCCCTGTACTCCTTTCTCAGGAACCCATCCCTTTGTCTAACCCTGTCATGTGGATTGATATGAACAACGACCTCTTGCTGTTCGCCCTCCCCTTCTGAATGTTCAGTAACCGCTCAGAGACATCCTTGGCCTGGCACCCAGGAGGCAGCACACCATCCTGGAGTCCCTTCTGCAGCCACACAACCTCCTGCCTGTCGCCCACACAACTGGGTCTCCCATCAGTGTTGCGATCATTAGAGAGGATCTGACAAACATATATTGGGAGAACTATCTACAGTTGGGTCCATATTAGGAAAGGGGAGTATTTTAAAGTGATGCAGTGAGAATGCAGAGCCAGTGTGCTCCTTGAAGAGTGAATAGTAAAGGCATCAAGTCCAACGAATATTGATCAAGTGATATCGTGATTTTGATAAAGAAAATACAGTGCAATAAAATCAGGTGAAGCCCTTTACAAGTATAGAGAGTGCGAGTGGCTTTGTGGAAAATGAGGGACAAACAATGGTCAAGAAATATGTTTGGCAGATACGATTACGGAAAAAACCACAGGTATTTTATGAGCATCGTGAGAGTAAGTGGATTCCCAGCGAAAGAGGGAGGCCCGTGAGAAACCAAAGGGACAATCTGTGCATGGAGCCAGAGGAAGTAGGTGACGTCTTCAAATGAATACTTCCCATTGGTATTCACACAGGAGAAAGGCATTGTGGCCGGGGATTTTAGTAGGGATGGTAAGTTTCCAGAACATGTTAAGATCAATAAGGAGGAGGTATTAAATATTTTCACAGGCATAAAGGTGGAGAACTCCCCAGTGCTCAATGAAATGTATCCCAGGCTGCTATGGGAGGTAAGGGAGGAAATTGCTGGGGCCCTGGTGGATATATTTAATACTTTTCTGGCCACAGGTGAAGTTTCGAATGACTGGAGGATAGCTAATGTGGTTCCTTTGTTCAAGAAAGGCAGTAGGTATAGGCCAGGCAATTACAGAGCAGATAGTCTGACTGCAGTGGTGGGGGGGCGGGGGGGGGGGGGGGCGAGGAATTGGGAACAATTCTGAGGGACAGGATGGATCAATAACTGGAAAGGCAGGGATCGATAAGTGATAGTCTGCATGGATTTGTAAGAGTAAGATAATATCTGATGAAATCAACTGAGATTTCTTTGAAATCTCGATTGAAGATATTGATGAGGGCCGTACAAATGTTATGGTTTACATGGAATTCATTAAGGCCTTTGACAAGGTCCCACGTGGAAGGCTAGTCCAGAAGGGAAGAGACCATGGTATCAAAGCCAAGTTGGCAAATTTGATCCAAAATTGTTGGAGGGTTAGTTTTGTGATTGAAAGCCTTTGTCCAGTGGGTGTAACAAAGGGATCTGTGCAGAAGCCATTGCTGTACATTATGGGCATTAATAACTCTGATGTGAAAGCAGAAGGTATCATTATTAGGTTTGCAGATGGCATGAAAGGCGAGGGTGTTGTCCACAGTGAGGGGGATGGACTCAGGCTACAATCTGAAGATTGAGGCTGGGACAGAATTTCAACAGAGTAATTTCAATTGATAAACAGGCAAGAGCACAGCGGCAATGAGGGAATATGCATCAATTAAACTGCATTTACTTTGATGTGAAATGCCTGACAGGTAAGGCAGATGAACACACGGCATGGATGGGAACATGGGACTAGGAAATCACAGCAATTACAGAAACACAGCTGAGGGAGGGACAGGAGTCGCAGATCATTGTTCCAGAGGACAGATTCAACAGGAAGGATAGAAGGGGAGGCAAGAGAGTAGGGGGAGTGGAGTTTTTGATAAGTGAAAACATCACTGCAGCACTGAGAGAGGATATTCCTGGGGATCACCCAGTGAAGCTGTATTAGTAGAACTGAAAAATAAGAATGAATAATCAGTTTGATATGACTGTATTACAGGCCCGCAGTACTCAGCGGGAAATTGAGCAGCAAATACGTCGGAGATCTGATATCTGTAAGAAAAATAGGGTTGTAATGGTCCGGGAGTTTAACTTTCTAAACCTAGACTGGGTAAAAAATGAGGTCTGCAGATGCTGGAGATCACAGCTGAAAATGTGTTGCTGGTAAAAGCACAGCAGGTTAGGCAGCATCTCAGGAATAGGAAATTCGACGTTTCGAGCATAAGCCCCCCTTCATCCCGATGAACACATTTTAAACCTAGACTGGGACTGCCATAATGTTCACAGCTTGGATAGGAGGGATTTGTTCAGTGTGTTCAAGAAAACTGTCTCAGTCAGTATGTAACTGGTCCGACTGGAGAAAGGGATGAAACCTGACCTCCCTTCGGGAAACAAGGGCGAGAAAGGGTCTGAAGTGTTTATGGGGAGCACTTTGGCAAAGTCACCACAAATCTATTAGTTTGAAAATAGCAATGGAAAAGGACAGGCCTGGTCCACAAGTTAAAGAGCAAAAATGGCCTTGCCCCAGTCCAGAAGGTATTAGGCAAGACTGTCCAAAAGTTGATTCATGGAGGCTATTTGGAAGTAAAGGGACGTCGGGCAAGTGGGATTCTTTCAAAAGAGAGATAAATTAAGATTTCAGGAGCAGCATATTCCTGTTAGTGTGAAGGACAATGCTGACACAAGTGGGAAAAGTTGGATGACTGGGGATATTGAGGTTCTGGTCAAGACAAAAGGGGGCTCATTTCATATACAGCCAGCTGGATTATGTCAATCCCTTGAAGAACATTGTGGGTGTAGTAATATTCTTCAGAGGGAAATCATGAGGGCCCAAGGGGAACTGACAGAGCTTTGGCAGATAAGGTTCAGGAAAATCCAAAGAGATTCTACAAGTATATTAACAACAGAAGATTAACTCGAGACAGAATGTGACCCCTTAAAGATCAATGAAGCCATCCATGTGTAAACCCACAGGAAATGGGTGCGATCTGAAACAAAAATTTCAAGTCAGAACTTACTGTGGAAAAAACACTGGGGAAGCGGGGAAATAAACAGTGATGTATTCAAAGAGTCCACATTGGAGAACAGGAGGTGCTGAATGTTTTAAAACGCATTAAAATTAAACAACTCCCTGGGAACTAATCAAGTACATCCCAGGACATTGGGGTAAGGTAGGGAAGAAACTTACAAAGATATTTCTATCACTGAAAACCACGGGTGGTGAGCTGGGAGCGGGAGGGTGGCTAATGTTGTGCCAGTATTTAGGAAAGGCTGCGAGGGAAAGCCACGGACATAAACACCAATTAGCTTGATGTCAGTGGTGCCAATGTTGTTGGAAGCGATTCCGCGGTACAGGAGTTACATGCATTTGGAAAGGCAATGATTGATTAGAGATAGTCAGCACCGCTTTGTGCGTACAGAGGAGTGTCTCTCAAACTTGATAGAGTTTGTTGAAGAGGTGACCAAGGAGATGGATGAAGGCAGAGTAGTACACGTTGTCTATACTGACTTCAGCAAGACCTTTGACAGAATTTATCGTGGTGCACTGGTTAGTAAGTTTAGATTACATGTGATCAGGGAGAGCGAGACAAACGGACACAAAATTGGCTTAACAGTAGGAGACAGAGGATTTTGGGAGAGGGTTGTTGTGCAGACTGGGGGCCTCTGAGCACCGGTGTGCCATAAGGATCGGTGCAGGGCCCACACATGTACATTATTGACATAAACGAGAATATATGAATTATTGTTTGCAAGTTTGTGGATAGTAAAATACTTGTTATAGTTGGCAGTGAATACAGTTATCAAAGGTGATCTTAATCAACTGAGCCAGTGGGTCAAGAAATGAAAGATGGGAGTTGAATTCAGGTGTTGGATTTTGTTAAGATAAACCAGGGAGGACTAACACAGTTAATGGCAGTGCTCTAGGCAGTGTTGTCGAACGGAGAGTGACCAAGGGGTGCAGCTACATTGTTCCGTGGAAGTGGCGTCACTGGTAGACAGGACGGGGATTAGGCACACTTGCCCTCATGGGTCAGAGCATTGAGTACCTGAGTTGGTACATCATGATACGGCTGTACAAGACATTGCTGGGTCTCCAGTTGGAGTATTGTGTAGAATTCTGATCCTCCTGCTTCAGGAAGCATATTTCCAAAACTGCAAAAGGAGCGAAGGTTTTTTTAGATTACTTACAGTGTGAGGCCCTTCGGCCCAACAAGTCCACACCGACCCGCCGAAGCGACAACCCACCCATACCCCAACATATACCCCTTACCTAACACTACGGGCAATTTAGCATGGCCAATTCACCTGACCCGCACATCTTTGGACTGTGGGAGGAAACCGGAGCACCCGGAGAAAACCCACGCAGACACGGGGAGAACGTGCAAGCTCCACACAGTCAGTCGCCTGAGGCGGGAATTGAACCCAAGTCCCTGGCGCTGTGAGGCAGCAGTGCTAACCACTGTGCCACCGTGCCGCCTACAGAGATGTTACTGATACTGGAGGGTTGACAGAGATGTTACTGATACTGGAGGGTTTGACAGAAACAGAGAGGCTGGAGAAGCTGGAAAGAAAAACAGGGCGATGAGCTAGCTTTCGCAGATGAGGTTAAGTAGAATGCAAAGAGATTCTACAGCATACAAGTACAAAAAAGCAACTAGAGAGACAAGAGGGGCCATCAAAGATCAAGAAGGTCATCCATACTTAGAACCACAGGAGATGGGCACGACCTGAAATGAATATTCCATGTCAGAACATACTGTGGACAAAGACTAGGAAACAAAGGGAAAGAAACAGTGATGGTTTGTAAAGAGTCCCCATTACAGAAGAGGTGGTGCTGGAGATCTTAGAACATAAAGGTAGAGAACGCCCGAGTCCTGAACAAGTGTATCCCACAACAATGTGGCAAAGTCACAGCGGGGACCGTGGCAGAGATATTTGTATCACGGTCCTTTGTATTTCCCTTGGGCGGAGGTGGCTGAGGGGTGACCTTATAAATGTTTATAAAACCATGAGGAGTATACGTCGGGCGAATAGTGAAGGTCTCTACTTCAGGTTAGGGGAAGCCATAACTAGAGGGCAGAAATATGAGGTGAGAGGGGAAATACTTAAAAGCGACCAGAGGAGAACATTTCCACACAAAGGATGGTGCACGTATGGAATGAGTGTCTGGGGAAGGGGTAGAGAAAAGTAAAATTCCAACATGGAAAAGACATTTGGGCAGATACATGGAGAAGAGAAGGTTTGACGGGATGTGGACCAAACACATGCAAATGCGACTCGCTCATGAACAGTGATCAGCATGGACTAGTTGGATGGAAGGAACCGTTTCCATGCTGCATGCCTCTGTCTCTAGTTATTGGAGGAGGAGACTATAGAGATAAAGCATGATGTAGACACTGAAGAAAGTTAGAGAGGTAGGGATAATAGTTTGAAATACAGTACATTTTAAATATGGGGAGGGACCATAGGGAAATGGAGGTTACAGGGACAGGAACTGTTATAGGAGTTACAAATTATTGAAGACACTGGTCCACGAGACATGGTATATGTACAGTGTTGGAGGGGGAACACAGAACATAAAGATCCGAGGCAGCATTACCACTCACTCATGGGAAGTCTGCTTTCCCCTCTGTTATGCTGGTGCTCACTAAGACAGCACAGGTCTGGATTGATAACTGTGACACTCCCGATACTGTCTCAGAACAACAAAACTTACAGTAGACGTGGTGATTGAACCTGGTGTGTTTGTACACTGCTCCACCTCCAGCACTGTTAGCTGATGTTTGGAGTCCTCTCGCTGCTCTCTGCTCTGTGCATGGTGAGTGATCTTACCTCACTGCAGGATTTATTGAAGGCTCCAGATCTCTCTGCCCTTTGCCTCTCTGGCTGACCAACTATCTTCAATGTGTTGATGGATAAGACACCCAACTGCTGGGAAATCTATTGAGTCAGAAAATTCCTGAGTTCCTACAGGAGACAGAGAAATAGACAGAATGGGAACTTAGACTGATGAAGTGAGGGTCACACATGGAGAATAGTACCGTGTCCCACAGAGATCTGGAAAATCCCAGTCTCCATCCCTGGCCTGTGCGTCTCTCTGGAGTGGAGAATTCTGTTGGCTCAGGATCTGGAGTAGCTACAAGAGTGAGAGACGCTGACAGGAGCAGCAATTAGACCCACACAGTGAGGCATACCACATGGAGAGAGACTGAGTGATATCATCAGAGTGCAGGAAGAAATCAGTATCAATCATGAAGGAAAAACAGGTTTAGCTTCATGATACATTGGTATCAGTGTTCAGGGATAAACAGCCTGTGAGCAGACAAAGTAATGTCCGAGTGATATTGTTGCTAGAGAATGTATCCCAAACCTCAGCTAATGTTCTGGAGAGGCAGGTTTGAACCACATCGTCTGAAATGGTGGAATTTGAAATAAATTATGTTCAAAATAGTAATTGACAATCTAGAAATACCATTACTGATGTACAATAAATCCAAACACTTGTTATTCAGAGAAGGACATCTGCCCATTCTCACGTGGTCTGCACGACATAGTCACAGCAAAGTGATTGTCTCTCAATTACCCTCTGAAATGGCCGAGCAAGTTACTCAGCGTAAGGGCAGCTAGGGCTGGGCAAGAAAGGCTGGTCAGCCAGAGACACCCACATCCCATACCTGATTTCAAAATAAAATCCATTAAGATGGGGTCCCACCGGAACTGAGCTGGGAACAGTATCCTGGCCAATCATGTCGGTAGGTTTATGGACAGGGCTTGAAACTGACAGAGGGTTCAGATGAAAGGAGCTTTCCAAATCCAAATAGAAAAGATGACGCATGTGAACAGCATGGGGATGTGTCTGAAGACAAGAAGATAGGAACAGGAAGGGACAAATTTTAATGAAAACTGTACATCAGCGAATCGATTTGTGACAGGAAATTGTAGGAAAGAGTAAATTATGTTTTTTTTTGGAATGGAAAAACTCTCTGCAGCAAGGTGGGCTGATTTGTGCCACAGACATAAAAGAGATTTAGACACCAGGGAGACATGGTTTCAGGGTGAACAAAAGATGGACATAAATATTCAATGGTTCACAAACTTGCAGAAACTCAGGCAAAATGGGTAACGCTAACAATAATGGGTATCAAAGGCATTACAGAGAAAGCATTTGGTCTCAGACCATGAAGTCGAGTCAGTCTGAATGTAAATTCTGGCTACTACTTGCCAAGGACACAAGCACCAAAACAGTTTTAGGCCGCTTGATAACATTTCATTGCTCATCATTGCATTAAAGAGGAACTCATCGAAATTTTTAATGAAGACTGTGATAATTTAGTGAAACTTCAATGTTCATATAATCTTGACAATCACACCGACAAGAGTGATATTCAAATAGGAGATTGTAGAATTTTTTTCAGTGTTTTGTTGAATAACATATTGTGCAACTGGCAAGGGACGTAACTACCTCAGAGCCACCGTTGTGTCATGAAACTTAGTGAGTAATGTCACCTGGGGAGATCTTCTGGGAAAATGTGTAAAGTGTAGTTTAAAGTAATATAAAATTTTAAAGTGAATCACAGAAAGGATAAGCTACATCTAGAAACTAAAACAGTCAATTACATGAGTTTGAGAGGAGAACTGACCAAGGTAACAGGCTAAACATGTGTTTGTAAATGAACAGTGGAAAACATTTGAATGAACAGTGTAAAACACTCAACAAAAGGACATTCCATTGAAGCAGACAAAACCTCAACAAGGAATTCCTACCCATCCCTCACTCAGGACAAAATGGATCATATCATATTATGAGGTTTAGACGATTACCACAAAGTACTTAAAATCCTGAAATGAGAGAGAGTTTAAGCAGTCAGTGTTAAAGGGATTGCAAAGCGTCTGCAAGCAGGGGGAGGACAGTGGGAAGAGGAATCTTTGTCAGGGTTTAATGACACAATAGGAACAGGGAAAGGTGAAGGTGCTGGAGGTGGTGAGAGTGTTACAGAGAGTGATCCGGGCCTGAACAGTGTTACAAAGCCAAGTACAG
Organism: Hemiscyllium ocellatum; assembly: GCF_020745735.1. Classification (NCBI taxonomy): domain Eukaryota; kingdom Metazoa; phylum Chordata; class Chondrichthyes; order Orectolobiformes; family Hemiscylliidae; genus Hemiscyllium; species Hemiscyllium ocellatum. The sequence continues at coordinate 75,300,721 of NC_083419.1, forward strand.
ATTGCTGCAGCTGGAGGGGTTTGCAGAGGTAGGAAGAGACATATGCATCTTTATTTATTCATTCATGGAATGAGGGTGACAGCATTCTTTGTCCCACTGCTAATTACCCAGAGGGCAGATCAGGGTCAGCCTTATTGCTGTGGATCTGGATTCACACGTAGGCCAGACCAGGTGGGAATGTCAGATGTCCTTCCCTAAAGGAGCTAAGTGAACAACTGATCAACAATGCTTTTATGGAGGCCGTACCAATGTCTTGTACAGCCACAACATGACATCCCAACTCCTACTCTCAATGCTTTGCCCTATGAAGGTAACCATCACAAACAGCTGCTTCACCAGCCTGTCTACCAGTGTCGCCACTCGCAAGGAATTGTGTACCTGCATCACTGGGTCACTGACTGACAACACTACCCAGGGCCCGAACATTAACTGCACAAGTCCCACCCTGGTCTGTTTCACCAAAATGGAACACTTCACATTTATCTAATTAAACCCCACCTGCCATTCTTCAGCCCACTATCCCAGCAGTACTGTCCATCCTGTTGTTTCATAGATAACCTTCTTCACTATCCAATTTACCACCAATTTTATGTCACCCAAAAAACTTACTTACCAGGAAACCAATATTGGGACCCACTACACCGCTGGTCATATGTCTCCAGACAGAAAAACAACATGTCTCCCAACACCCTCTGTTTCCTACCATCAAGCCAATTTTGTATCCAGTTCCCTCGCTCCTCCTGAATGCCATATCCTTTTACAATTATCTAGGCTTATTACCCAGTTTACCACATGGAACATAGAACACAGAACAGTGCAGTACAAGACCCTTCGGCCATGATGCCATGCCAACCTTTTATCTGTCTGTGAGATCAAATTAACCTACATACCCTTAATTTTACTGACATCCATGTGCCTATCCAAGAGTCCATTAAATATTCCTCATGTATCTGTCTCTCCTACCACCGCTGCCAGTGCATTCCAACGACGCAACACTCTTTGTGTAAAGAACCTATCTCTGAAATTTCTCCTTACCCATCCACCAATCACCTTAAAATTATTTATGCCCACTGACAATAGCCATCTATGCCATGGTACAACGAAGTCTCTCACTATTCACTCTATCTATGTCTCACATCATCTTGTTCACCTCTACCAAGTCGCCCATCACCCTTCTTCACTTCAATGACAAAAGGCTTACCTCCCTGAACCTTTCATCATAAGACATGCTCTCCAGCACAGACAGCATTCGAGTAAATCTCCAATTTACCCTACCTAAAGCTGCCTCCCTGTAATGAGGGGATCAGAACTGAACACAATATTCCAAGTGGGTTCTAACCATGGCTCTATAGAGCTGCAGCGTAACCTCACGGCTTGAAAACCCAATCCCCCAGCAATTGAAAGGCGACACAACATATTCCTTCTAAACAAACCTATCAGCTTGGGTGGCAACTTTGAGGGATCGATGGACGTGGAACCCAAGATCTCTCTGTTCCACAACACGACCAAGTATTCTGCCTTTAACCATGTATTCTGCATTCAAGTTCGACGTTCCAAAATGAATCATTTCACACTTTTCCCGATTAAACTCCATCTGCCACTTCTCAGCCCAGCTCCGCATCCTGACAATATCCTGCTGCAACCAACAACAGACCTCTACACTATCCACCACTCCAGCAACCTCCATGTCATTGGCAAAATTACCAACCCATTCTTCCACAACTACATCCAAGTAGTTATAAAAAAAAATCACAAAGAGCAGAGTTCCTGCAATCGATCCCTGCGGAACACCACTGGTCACTGGTCTCCATACTGAATGCTTCCCATCTATCATCACCCTCTGTCTTCTATGAGCCAGGAATTCCATATCAAGACAGACAGGTTTCCTGTATCCCATGCCTCTGTTTCTTTTCTGAATGAGCCATAAAGGTGTTTTGTCACATTCTCGAAGGATTCAATAAGATTTGTGAGGCTTGACCTGTCCCTTATAAAGCCCTGCTGACTATCTCTAATCAAACTATGGTTTTCTACGGTGGTATAAATCCGCGCTCTCAGAGTCCTCTCCAATAATTTGCATACCACAGGCATAAGAAAGTGAAGTCTGTAATTCCCAGGATTATCCCTATTCCCTTTCTTGAAAAAGGGAGTGACATTTGCCATCATCCAATCATCTGGTGCGACTCCGGTGGTCTGTGAGGGTGCAAAGGTCATTGCCAAAGGCGCAGCAATCCCTTCCCTCGCTTCCTGTAGTAACTTTGGTCATATCTCGTCTGGTCCAACAGACGTATCTATCTTTATGTTTTACACAATCCTCAGCACATCCTCCTTCTTAACACCAACCTGTTCACATATATCAGTCCTTTTCACTCTGTCCTCACAAATGACAAGGTCCTTCTCAGTAGTGAATACTGAAGCATAGTATTCATTAAGGACCTCCTCTACCTCCTGTGACTCCACACACATGTTCCCTCCACTATCCCTGACCGGCCCCACCCTCACGCTGACCATCCTCTTGTTCCTCACATAAGTGGAGATTGCCTTATAGTTTTCCATAATCCTTCCCAAAAAAGTTTTTTCATGTCCCATTCTAGCTGTTCTAACTCCATTCTTCAGTTTCTTCCTGGCTATCTTCAGTGAGTCCCCAGAGTGTGGAAATAGGCCATTTGGCCCAACAACTCCATACGGACCCTCTGAAGGACATCCCACCAAAAACCATTCACCTAATCTGCACATCTTTGCACGGTGGGTGGAAACTGGAGCACCTGAGGACCCCACGCAGACATGGGGAGAACGTGTAAACTCCACACAGACTGTCGCCCAGGACTGGAATCGAAATCGGTTCCCCAGTGCTGTAAGGCAGCCGTGCTAACCACTGAGGCATCGTGCCACCCCCATATGACCCTATAGAGGTCTAATGATCCTTATGTAAGCGTCGTTTTTCCTCTTAACTAGATGTTCAATAACCCTTGGAACCTTGTCAAATGCTTTGCTGACGTCCATTTGGACAGCGCTGACTGCTCTGCCTTTACCTATCTCTTGGCCACCTCCACGAAGAGTCAATCCAGTTTGTGAAACACGGTTTTCCACTCATAACGCCATGCTGCCCATCTCTAATCAGTCCTTGCCTTTCCAAATATACGTAGCTCCTTTCTCATTTAGCATGCTAAATTGCCCGTAATGTTAGGTAAGGGGTAAATATAGGGGTATGGGTGGGTTACGCTTCGGCGGGTCGGTGTGGTATTGTTGGGCCGAAGGACCTGTTTCCACTCTGTAATCTAATCTAATCTAATCTAAAAACTTCCCCATCAATGGGCTCAAGGGGCTGTAATTTCCTGGCTTTCCCTGCAACCTTTAAGTGCTGGAACAGCATTCGCCAACCTTCAGTCTTCCAACACCTCACTGTGGCTGTTGATAATATAAATATCTCTGTAAGGGACACTGCAATCTCTTCCCGAGCTTCCCATAATATTCTCCGATCAACCTAATGAGCTCCTGAGGATTGATCTACCTTTACTTGTTTTAATATTCCACCACTTTCTCTTCTCTGTTGAGGATTTTTTCCAAGACATGGCAATTTATTTCCCAACGTTCCCGAGTTTCCATGTCTTTCTCCAGAGTAAATACTGACAAGACTCTTTTTTTGTTTATGATCTCACCCATCTCCTCTAGTTCCACACATAGGCGACCTTATTGACCTTTAAAGGGCCCTATTCTCTAACAAGTTATTTTTTTTTAGCCCTTATTGAAACTCACCCAAAGGCTTCTGAAATAAACCATATCCACCGTACCAACACCCACCCCCACAACACCCTTATCTATTCTGTCATTTATATTCACACCAACAAATAAAATCCAACAGGCTCAAAAACAAATTCTCTTTTATAAAATTTGTTTCTAAGAGTCCAGTTACTTTTTATTGATATGTTGTTTCTCATTCATTGCAACATGCTCCTGACTTTTGGTCAGGCTAACAGTACTTGTTTTTAGACTGGAAACATAAAGGTTCATGCGAGTTCTTGTTTATCAATCAGAAAAAAAAAGTAGCTTACAGGATTTTCAAGTAATAGAGAAGGCAAATCAAATGCTGCCATTTTTTACAGAGGGAATGGAGGCTAAATATAGGGAGGTCTTACTAAAACGATGCAAGGTACAAGTCAGACGACACTTAGAATATTATGAACAGCATGTGTGCCCAAAGGAAAGGTATTGTTGTATCAGAGGCAGGCCAGATAATTTTCACTCGGATGATATTGGGAATGGAGGGATTTTATAATACGAAGTGGAGTAGATTGAGAATGAACCAATTAAAGTTAAGAAAAATGAGAGAGAAACTGAATGAAACATGCAAGATTCTGAAGTGCTTTGATCGGTTAAATGCTGGGAAGTTAGAAAATAGAACAGTGCAGCACAGCAATAGGCCCTTCGGCCCACCACAATGCTATTCTCAACTCATCCCATCTGAATGTACATTGTCCATATCCCTCTATGCCTGCCTGTTCATGTTTCTGTCTAAATGCCACTTCAAAACTTTACTCACATTTCTGTTTCAAGACCTCGCTTGGCAACTTCCACTCTCTGAAAAAAAAAATCTTGCCTCACACACATCATTTAAACTTTCTCTTTCTCACCTTAAACCTCTGCGCTCTAGTATTTGAAACTTACACATTGGAAAAGAGATTCTGACTATCCACATTATCTATCCTGTCCTAGCGTTATGTTCCTGTACCTGGTCGCCTGTCAGCCTCTGATACTCTCACAAAGCAATCCATCTTTGTTTAATTTCCTCTTAGACTTAACACACCTTTAAAAACACAATACAGGTAACGTGCTGATAAACCCTTTTTGTACCCTCTCCAAATCCTCCACATCCTTTCTATTTTGAGTAGATGAGAAATGCACACAGTACTCCAAATGTGGCCAAACAGAAGTTTTATACAATTACAACATCAGATGCAAACCACGATACCAAACGTTGTGACAAATGAAGGCCAGTGTTCCATTTGCTTTCTTTCCCATCTGAAACACTTCCGTTGCTATTTTCAGGATGTCACTGGCTAGCACCAAAATCATAATAGAAACGTCAAAGATTTTAGTCTGCCGGGAGGTTAAACAAATGTTGATCCCTGTTCCATTATGAGAACTTGGGAAGCTGACAAATTGTGACATCAAAAAAGCGATCAAAGAAGTGGGTTTCAAGGCGTATTTTGTCACATAAAACGAAGTTTGTATCACAAAACTGATTTGAACGAATTTGTTCTACTCGAGATCATCATCTTTTGTCAGACTCAAAACGACTCAGAATTTACTTCTTCTATAACTCAGTGGTTCGAGGCTGGTTTTGTAAACCAGGGATTTTAACCTCCATTCTCACGGCAGCCTTGCTGAATTTCCTTACAACTTTGCAACAAGCATCCGAAGGTGCGTTGTATGTGTTGTTCGGGCTTATTTTTGAAGGAAAAGCTGAAAGTCATTTTTTACGCCGACCAGGCCTCATCTGTTTCAGTTTGGAAGTCCACATCCGTGTTTTTCCTCTGAGGACCATGTGGATGTCAAGCTTCTGATGCGAAGAATGCCTTCGTTTGGCAGGAAGAAAAACGTGACTCATTAGAAGCAGTAAACTAACGGTGAAACAGTGGGGGACGAAAACTTACAGGGATGTGGCTGTGTGCTTCTGTTCCTTATGTAAGGACAGGAATGCGCTGGAATCCAAATTAAACCGGTCAGAGGCTGGAAGAGCACAGCTAGCCAGTCTGCCTCACAGGTGGAGACATCGACGGTTTGCAGATACCAAATATTCACGATTGGGGCAGTCTTCGAAGGACAGCCTCCTGTCAGTTTACCCCTCTGCTTATGTCAACAGAATCGAGTTTTAAATCTAGTAATGAAGAAAGAAGAGGCCAAACGGTTCAATTCCTCATTTTATGTTAGTTGGAATGTCCTGAGGCCTTTGTCACTCTCAAAAGATGTGTCTGTATAGTTCCATCTGTGGGTCAAAATGAGGTTCAGTTCTCCCCCAGGTCATGAACAAATGTGACGGTATCTGACTTCAGTCTCTGTCGCTGGTTCATTTGAAATTAAAACTTTGCATGGAAAGTCTCATTGAGACAAACACTTCAGACGTCAGGCTCGATTAGATTACTTAGAGTGTGGAAACAGGCCCTTCGGCCCAACAAGTCCACACCGACTGCCGAAGTGCAACCCACACATGACCCTACATTTACCCCTTACCTAACACTACGGGTAATTTAGCATGGTCAATTCACCTGACCCGCACATCTTTGGACTGTGGGAGGAAACCGGATCACCCAGAGGAAACCCACGCAGACATGGTGAGGACGTGCAAACTCCACGCAGTCTGTCGCCTGAGTCGGAAATTGAACCTGGGTCTCAGGCGCTGTGAGGCAACAGTGCTAACCACTGTGCCAACGTGCCGCCCATTACTGTGGCTGTGGGCCAAGTAGTGGTAACTGGAAAGGAGAATGGATGGATGTTTGATGACTGGTACTGACATAATGTATTATTCTGTGCTGTAAAAGCACGGTGTCACGAACATTCTTTTTCGATAGAAATGTCTCATCACAGGAAAAGAAAGCTATGCTGTTAAGAGAAGACACAATTGCACATGCCGTCCTTCCTGGTCGACCAGTGGTTCCGATGCAGCACTTTCACCGCTGTGGTTTGGGTTCATTCCTTGGTCAGGGAATTAGAATTTATTGTTCCTGGTAAGGGCAACAACAAAGTAGAGCAACTTTGACTGGAATCACATGACAAACGCGTCCGCATGTGCCTTGCAATATTGTACAGGGCCACAAGGTGGCTCACTGGTTATCACTGCTGCCTCACAGCACCAGAGATATGATTTGCCTACAACTGGGTTGACTGTCAGTAAGGTGCCTACTTCAGGCGCAAATGAAGAGAAAAAGGGTAAGGAGTTGTTCTGTGAGGGTTAATCCCTGGAGGATTGGTGTGCATTGGTTGCATTGAATAGCCAGTTTCTGAACTGTAGGCATTCTATGTTCCCTTAGTGTGTTGCTTTAGCAAATGTTCAGACCAGGGAGAAAAGTGAGGAAAACAGTCACTTCCCAGTCAGGGATTGATCCATTACGCGACAACCAACGGATTCCCTTTTGCCTGAACTAGCTCCTATTTTCCCTACATTGGTAATGGCAGTACACAGCATTAGACTGCGTTTTAATGTGTTGCATTGGACCCAGCATCCTTTCCCAACATGGACTATACAGGGATATAAAGAGATAATAAAAGACATGGATGGCGATGACTGGAATGAAAAGACGTCAGGAAGAATGGACAGCGTTTACTTGGAAACAAAAAAAATGGAAAGGAAGCCATCGATGTAGAGAGGGGTAATGCCATTTGAAAAGACAAGGCGAGGTTTCATGGGTTGGTGGAAAAAACGAAGAGATCATGTGTCGTGACACCAGGTAAAACTGAGTTGTGTCCGTATGGAAGGTTTCCAGGCGATGAGAATTTGGTGAGAGTAAACAGGAGGGAAATTCCTTCATTCGGATGGATCTATATCAAGACTTTAGAACTTCAAAACCAGCGATGAATGATAAAGAGAAATTTGGAAAGTTTTCCTTTTCCTTCTACAGTAATTGAATTCGAAAATGATTACTTTTTCGCTGGAAAGATTATTCAGAAGCTGATCCGAATATATTTGTGAAGACGCGTGCAGACACGCAAGGAATGAATTTCACCGTGACAGGGAGTCTGGGCGGCCATGATGGGTACGCGTTACGTGCACACTCTGTAATTGGTTAAAGTTAATTGGAAAGAAACTTCATAACACCTGCAACTGAGTGCGACTAAGGACAGAATGTGCTGCTTGTGAGGAAAGGTTCAGCAGCTTGTTCCACGTGAACTTCTATAAATTGTAAAAGAAACTGAGCATGAAAGGGAAGCCGGTTAGCTCAGTCTGCTGCATAACTGGTTTATGATATAAAATGAAGCCAACAGTGTGGGATTAATTCTCGCAATGTCTCAGTATACCCTCAGGATCATGATCTCCCAACTCAGCTAATACTTTAGACGATGGCGATAATCAAAGTGAAACTATACTATCGTGAGTGGGAACTGACCTGCCAATGTAATGCACCTTTATCCTTTCATGTGTTGCATTGGAACATTTGTCTGCAATCACAGAGAAGGGAGTGAGTCCATATACTGCTCACTCATCTCCCCCAAAAATATCCAGTAACAAGTCACGAAAAATATTCCTACTGCAATTCTGTAATCTTCACAGCAATACTTAAAAACATCGTTATCGTTTCGATTCCAGTTTTTCTGATAACAGTCAAAATGTCCAATGAGTTAAATATAATATTTTGTGGATTGCTTTAATGGCCTGTGCGAGCTTGCAGCAAAATCAGTAATGTGAAAAGAGCTAAGCATCCTTTCCAGAATTTAACACAGCGCAGGATCAGCGGTATGAAACACGTCATTTTTTGCAAAAATCACCTCAAAATCTCTATTGAGTGTTGGATATTCACTCAGGGAGTATTTATGGCTGGTCTTAAGTAACTGAGGCATTTCCCAAGGACAGAGCATTCCAAAATATCATTTTTTTAAAGAATAAATGCTGTTTTACTCGACGTTCTTTTGCAACTTTTAAATATATATGCACAGACATATACATGCATGCGCACATACATTTATATCTGTGTGGATATATAAATATGCGCATATATGTGCGTGTGTGTGTGAATTCAGGACATTAGTAATGACTAGTCGGCCGTTTGAATGTTCTTCCTGTAGAATGTGAGAGCTTAGAGATTACAATAATGTGCCGGAAATGTGGTGAAAATGTGGCATAGAAAAATGTGGCGAAATTCGGCTTTATTGAATGCTGCGTACGTTTACCCTGGTGTGCTGCGTTGATCACCGGAAATGTTATGTCGCCACTGGACTGGGGTTTTCCTTCGATCGGCTTCACTTCGTCAGGGAATTCGATTCACTGAAATTTTACCAACTTCCATCGGCATGTTCATATGACACATCGACCCATACTGCACACAACGACAACAATATTCAGCATACTGCACCCACGAGGACGGTCCGTGATTTTTATAAACAATGAAGATTGAATAATGTTATGCAAGGGGAACGTGAATTTCAATTTAATTGCTGAAGTCGCAAGAATCCAGAGTAAGATTCAAAATGTCAGAACTTCACGTTCATTACCTTGGCCAGAATTCCAGCCCAGCAAAGGGGAAATCTGCCCCTGAATCCCCTGAATCCATGCAATTGCTTGCTTCAGGTGTCCGCTTTGAAACCCATGCGAAGCAACATTCAGCCTGAAGGAGAACTTGTCAGAACGCTCCGCTGTCTGATCTAAAGCTGAAACAAGAGTTGTCTATTCCAGCTGGAAGGGAAGGGATGTGGAGGTGAGACCAAAATATTTCGTGGTATTTAATTCATATTGTTATTATTATGATTGTTTAAAAATCTGGACCAGAAATGGCACAGACACAAAGGAGTCCATTGTTAACACCGATCTCGTCCCGCTCCATGATTCAATATCATCATGGCTGACACAACAATTTTGTGTCTTCTTCCAGCCTATACACATCATCGTGTTGCCTACTGACTAACAGATGTTTATTGATCTCTATCATAAATAGACATCGAAAATTTAAACTTGTGAGACAAAAATATTCCGTTTCAGACAGTTGGGTTTCTGCACGAATATTGTTGGTTTTGCAGATGAGTAGCTGAGTCTGCTCTGACCGCCTTCCAAACCATAAACCAAAATTCGACTCGGATGGGACTCGAACCCACAACCTTTGAATTGCAACCGGAGCAATGATATAGAAGCCCAACGTGCTATCCATTGCGCCACAGAGCCCCGCCCACAATTTCCCTTTAGCACACAGATTTGTCTTTGATCCATTGCGTTCAGGACACCCATCTCGCATCTGTCTGTCCTGGTCACACTTTCCAGTATCTGTTCCTTATCCACGTGTGCTCTGGCTCTTCAAGTGTTCGGCTACAGACTGCTGGAACGTTCTCATGCCACATAGCTTTACTTCATGCTCAGATAATGATTTCCAGATAAGCAACATTCGACTGGTGAAAGCATTCTTGCAAATTCTCCTCAAAACATCTCGTCTCCTGTATTTCATTTATGTCACTCTATTCCTTCCAAATACAGGCTGATCCCTCTCATACATATCTATCCTCTTCATAAAATGTGCACGTTAATCGGTTACTCAAATAGCTTTCTCTGCTTTTCGTTAGACATCCCCCAACCTAGCTCGTCTACCTTCACAATGGAAATGGTCCAGCCCTTGCCATTCCTGTCATCTCCTCTGAATATCTCATCCTGCAATCAGAAGCTTCCAGCAGTTTGGCGATTACAACGGACAAGCAAATTTCCCTGAAGTAAAGCCAAAAGGTGTGATCAAAATCAGCAATGTGTGTCCATATCTCATGAGAAAGGAACGTTAACATTTCGAGTCCAATGATCTGTCTTCGGAACTGTCGACATGGAAGGATGAGTGAAGAACGTGGAAGAGGGCGGACGGGTTCAAAAATGATTGAACTCGATGTTGGGACCTAAAGTTTGCATGGTCTGTCTGTAGAAAATGAGTTGCAGGTCTTCCAGCTTGTGTTATTCCTTGAAGGAGCACTGCAGCAAACCAGAGACCGGAATAGTGGCCTGGGAACACAGCGTCTCGATTAGAGTAGGGCTGGAATTGTACAGTAGTTCAGGCAGCATCCGAGGAGCAGTAAAATCGACGTTTCGGGCAACAGTCCTTCAACAGGAATACAGGCAAAGAGCCTGAAGGGTGGGAAAACAGTGTAATGTTGAAGTTACAGGAGACTGGAAGATCGGGATAGTTTTTGTTGATTCTGGAAAGAACGCAAGTGATCTCAATTTTGTCACCGACTCTGTTTTCCTCTTTCCATTGCAGAGAGATCACATTCTGAGCAGGAAATACAGTTGCCTCTATTAAATGAAGTGCAGACAAATCTCTGGAAGATGTGACTGGAAGCTTCCACAGTGAGTAGAGACATGAGAAACCAGCAGGAAATGTAGCTTACTACATAGAACGTTACAATGCAGTGCAGGCACTTCGGCCCTCGCTGTTGCAGCGACCTGTAAAAATAATGTGATGTCTATTGTAATGGAAAATTAGCATTTATTTCGAAACCAATAAAAGCACAGGGAAACAAAGAAGTAAGAACCTGACTTTGCAGAGGCAAGTATTGCAGATAGAAAGAAAAAAAATATGGAAAGTTAAACCGAACTGATAGCAGACTTACAAGGTCAGTAAACTACCATATCACCAGACAAGGAAAGGGAAAAAAACAACTCCGAATCTGGAAAGGAACTCGAATGTTTCAGGTCTCTGACATTGAGGTGTTGATAAGAAGAAGCGAATTTTATTATCAACGGAAATGTATTATATGTGGAAGGTGCACCAGTTACCTTTTTGGTAGATACAGGGGCAACATATTCAGTCCTTAAATCTAGGCAATTGAGAGAGTCGACGCAATGGATGCATCAGGATTCGTGACACGACAGAGATTAACCGCACCCCTATTGTGTGAAACCAGTAATGGTGAAACATTCCAATTCTCATTTCATTTCTCGGAATTCTGTCCTTTAAATCTGATGGCTGGCGATCTCATAGTGAGACTGGGGTCGGATTTGTGCAATACCCCGACAGGCTTGCAGGTAATACAAAAAGAAGATTTAGGAGCGCAGGCTGTAAAATCCGACTCACGACCCCTGATGCATGGCTATGAGTGATGATTACCCAGAGAGCCATAAGTTCAGTGAACGATTCTCTCGCACAGGTAGCAAGTAACCATGTTAATCCCATTAACACCGATTTACTTGTGGAGATATGAGGAATTGCACAGCACGCATACACTGTCATGGCCCTTACAAATCATATGAGAAGGATTGTTTTAGGAGATTGTTTGAACCAGATCAGTTATTATTGTCCAATTTTATTAGAACGATCACAGATGTGCAGGCAGTGTAAACTTATCCAAAATATCTGTGACGGCAAGTAGACACTATCTTTTTGATGTGGAACGCTCCTTTCCTCAAGTACCATTGGCGAACACATCCAGTGACAGCTGGCAGGATTTGGGACCATGGGAACTACTGGCACAAAAAAAGAGAAAGCTTGTGTCTTCAGGGACAATGTGCATATCTGCTTCAATGCAGATATAAGGACATATATGGAGAAACTACATTGGCTAACTCAGGCAGATAGGGCAGTCCAGGTAACCCCCGCCAAGGGGGTAGCCTGGCGTTGAGCTGTGGTAGATGTCTCGCACCCAAGATTAAGAATGTCCCTGCTGAGTGCAAGGCAAAAAGCAAACGTGATGTAGGGTTCATACGAAGCTGCGAAACGAAAAGAATAATCCCGAAGTCTCAGTATCGTCCTTGCAGAACACAAGACTCGTTAAAACCCGAGGCTGGAAAAGGAATTACTCCAGTCTTTGAATCCCTCCTGAAGGGTGGAATGATAATCCCCTGTGGATGATCACCGGCGAGAGCCCCCATTCTTCCGGTCAATAAGGCAAACATTCCAGGTGTATCGGGGAAATGGAGGTTTGTTCAAGACCAGCAGGTAGTCAATTATGCTGTTGTACTGCCTGGACCAAATGTTCCTGATCCTAGTAATATATTAGCCCAAATTCCAAAGGACAGTAAATGGTTCTCTGCTGTGGATATAGCAAATGCCTTCTTTAGTGTAGCGGTACATCCAGAAAGTCAATTCAGATTCACTTTTCCATTCAAAGGCAAATTGTATACATTCAGGTGAATGGTCTCTTTCCAGTATGAACTCGCTTGTATTTCAGCAGATTGCCGGAATCAATTAATTATTTCAAATCACAGCGGACGAATGATCTCTCCTCTGTGTGAACTCACTGGTGCCTCAGCAGACAGAATGACTGAAAGAATCCTTTCCCATTCTTAGAACAGACGAACGACCTCTCTCCACTGAGTTCAGAGATGTAAACTGAGATCAAATGACGGCCTGAATCTATTCCCTCTGAGAGAGCACTTGAATGGTTTCTCGTCAGCGTGAACACGTTGATGGTACAGCAGTTCGTGAGCCCTTTTAATGCCTTTTTCATACTCTGGCCAATTAAATGGTTTCTTGTCCGTGTGAACCACCTGGTGAGTCAGCAAGTTAGAGAACTGAGCAACTCCCTTTCCAGACTCAGAACAGTTTAATTTTTTTTCCCCCGGTGTGGTTGCCCTGATGAATTTTCAGGGCAGGCAAGTAATTGAATCGTCATCACATTTCCGCAGTTTCTCTCCAGCGTCCCTCCAATTATGCCTCGATATTTCAGATAGTGAATACTTCCACTCCATTGTGAATGTAGCTTTCTGCTTTCATTTTCAAAGGCCGGTAAGCTTCAGGCTACATGGAACAAAGCAACTCCTCCAAATTCTGATCTAATGCTTCGTTTCAGTTTCCCAACAGCAAATCCTCATCTTTGATACCACTCAAATAAATCCAGAAATATCTCAGTAAGAGAGAATCCTCAGAACACCAAAGCATATGATTTTCATTCTCCATCGGATGTGGTTATTCCAGAACAGGTCAGCATTTATTGTTCATACCTGATTTGACTGGATAAGGTGATGATGAGCTTCCATCTTGAACCATCGTTTCTGTGTGCTGTCGGCAGATCCAAATTATAGGTAAGTGGAATCCACAATTTTGACCCAGTGAGTTTGGAGTAATGGCAATATATTTCCAGATCAGGATGGTAGGTGGGTTGTAGGTCTTTCCCATCTGTCTAGTGCCCTTTTCCTTTTAGATGGATGCAGTTGTGAGTTTGTAATGTACTTTTGATGGAGCCGTGGTGAATATCTGCAGTACATCTATTGGATGGTGCAGACTGCATGTCTGAGCGTTTGGTTATGGTGGGAATTGATGTTTGACGATGTTTTATTAGTTATGTGTTGCTGCTCAATTCAGCTGCTCTGTTCTGGACGGTTTTGAGCTTTTCAATATTGTTACAACTGCAGTAAGGAATCCTCAAGAAGGTTGGGATTTAAATATCTCTTGCTACGCAGATGCTGACTAATCTGTTGTGTTTCTCCTGTGCATTGTTTCTTTCACACTGCAATCATCCAGGCGAAAAGGAACTATCCCATCATGTCTCATTCTGTATTGTAAAGTAGTAACCAGTTTGTAGGGAAAGAAGAAAAGAAATAGAAGAACATTTGGTCAATGAGGTGAATAACGCTCTGGCTCTGAGAGTGAATAGCTGTTAATGGAGACTGCCAGTGACAAATCATCGGTGGTGTGTAATTGCAGGCTATGTGTTAGACAGGCTTTAGGGGTCAAGAAAATCTCTGACTATGACCTGCTCTTGTGCTCGCAATGATATATGGCTGCTAAAGTTAGCTTCTCAAAGACATTGTGATTTCACTGCACCAAAGAAGGACTCGGACCCATCTTGCAATTGTACATCATGAAGCAACGATCCATTCTCATCCCATTATTTTTCAGAAATTGGTCTGGAGCTTTAAGCACTCTGGTACAACAACTGATCAACAAAATAATTTCCTAATTCCACCACCTCCAGCGAAATGCTATTACCAAACATACATCCCCCGCCCCGTCCTTGTCCGCCTTCCCCAGGAACCATTCCCTCCGCGGCATCGTGGTGCACTGCGCCTTCTCTCTCAACACCTCCCCCAACAGCTCCTTGGAAGCTTTCCCTAAAATCGCAGAATATGTGACACATACATTCATAGAACATGAGAACGAGGAGCAAGGCTTTGCCGCACAGGCCTTAAAGACTACTTCGCCATTCATTCAGCTCATGCCTGATCTTTCCATGGACACGCATCCACTTAACCAAACTCTGAAGGTAATCTTTACTTCCTTTATTGTTCAAAACAAAAGCAGCCCGAGCTAAATAAAACATTGATTGATGTCGCATCAACTACATCGTTGGGCAAGCACTCCATCGAGGAACAACCCTCTGGTTGAAGAAATTCCTTCTCACTTCAGTCCTATATCTCGTTCTAATCTAGAGGCTGTGCCCTCTTGCCCTAGTTTCATCTGCAAATGGAAGCATGCTCTCGACTTCTATCTGACACATTACCTTCATAATCTTATACGTTTCCATAATATCCGGCCTCATTCTTGTGAATTTTCGAAATAAGCCTATTCCACATAGTCTCCTCTCATCAGCGAACACCTTCAAATCCGGAATTCCATCTGCCAGAATATTGCCCCTGAACAGCACCTTGTCGAGGCCATTTTGAAAATCTAAGTACTTCAATTCACTGGGTCCCGTTGTACACCATGATCATAATGCCATCATAGAATTCGAAAAGGTTTTGCAGGAATGACCTGCTCTTCATTAACCCAGGCTGCATCTGTCAAATTTCTACTGAGAAGCCCCGTTATTTCTTCCTCGATAAAAGACTCAAGAAATTTATGCACTACAGATGTTAAACAAACTGGTCTATTATGTTGGAGAATGGGTCTTGGTGGGTTGCATTTTGGCGGTCGGTGTGGACTTGTTGGGACGAATGGCCTGCTTCGATACTCGAAGTAATCTGATCTAATTCCTCATATTTTGTCTGCCTCACTTTTTAAACAGTGACGCCATATTTGTGTTTTCCAATCTGCTGGGACTGCCCAGAGACCAACGAATTTTGGAAAATTACCGCAAGCACATACCATTGCTTTTAGTACCCTGCAATGCATTCCATCAGGTCCTGGAGACTTAACCATCCTTAGCAATATTAGCATCAACAATCCAACACTAGTTCTTTTGCTATAATGACTGTTCCCATGTCGTCACCAAACATCATCTCTTTGTCGATTACTGGCATGTTATTAATATCCTCCACTGTGAAGACCGACGCAAATGCCTGATCAATGTCACTGCTATTTCCGCATATCCCATAAGGAAATGCCCCTTCTTATCCACGAGAGGGTCAACGTTTACTTTTGCCTCTCTTTTTCATTTTATATTTTACTAGAAACTTCTGCGATCAATCTTTATATTCTGTGATCTTTTTAATGCCATGTTCTTTCTCTCACTTTTCTGCATTAAATTCCATTTGCCAACTCTCAGCCCAGCTCTGCTGCATACCTGTGTCACTGTGTTATCTACAATATCTTTCAGCACTCTGTACAACTTTCCCGAATGTAGTGTCGTACACAAATGTACTAACCCATCCTTCTCCGCCCCCATCCAGCTCGTTTACAAAAAAATGACAAAAAGCAGTGAACCCAAAACAGATCGTTGCAGTACACCACAAGCAACAGAATTCCAGGATGAAGTTTTCCCATCAAGTAAAACCCTCTGCCTTCTTTCAGCTGGCTAATTTCTGATACAAAGCACGACATCCCCCTCATTCCCATGCCTCAGTATTTTGTGAGTCACCTGCCGTGGCGAAATTTATCAAACGGCTAACTGAAACCCAAACGTGCATTACATGAACGGCTTTATCCTCATACATCTGTTTAGTCACCTGGCAAGTTTTGACAAGGGTTGTAGCTCAGTTTTAGCTTCCCAGATGAAGATTTGCTCACTGAGCTGGAAGGCTCATTTCCAGACGTTTCGTTACCCTCCTGGTAAATATATTCAGTGTGCCTTCGGGTGATGGAATTCTGCTTTCTATTTATATGCTAGCGGTTCTTTGGGTTGGTGATGTCATTTCCTGTAGTGATATAATTTCCTGTTCTGTTTTTCAGCGAGTTGTGGATGAAGTCTATCTCGATGTGATTTTGATGGATTTCCAGTTGGAATTCCATGCTTCTCGGAATGATCGTGTGTGTCTCTGTTTCACTTGTGTTCGGATGGATGCGTTGTCCAAGTCAAAGTAGTGTCTTTCCTGATCTGTGTGTAAGGATACCAGTGAGAGAGGGTCACGTCGTATTGTGGCTAGTTGATGTTCATGTATCCTGGTGGCTCGTTTTCTGCCTATTTGTCCATATGCAAAAACTGATGTCATTTCCAAAATGCCATGCAAGAACTTGACAAATATTGCATTCGATAAACATTGCATTCGCCTGAGGCAACACATCCATCCGAGGACAAGCCAAACACCTACATGCAGGAGATTTAATCGAAGCATGGCATTCCAACCAGAACTCCATCAACAAACACTTCGAGTTCGACGCCATCGACTACCCCTTGAGAAAAAAAGAACTGAATATGACATCACCATCGGAAATGACATCACCAACCCAAAGAAAACCAAACATATCAAGAGAAAGCAGGAATCATGAACAGTGCTTCGCCGGGAGACCCACTGAAATTGTTACCAAGTAGGGTGACGAAACGTCTGGAAATGAACTTTCCAATTCAGTGAGCAAACCGACATCCAGTTCAATGACCAATTCACAGAGCTCAATAATGTTTGTGAGTGTCGTCCACCCATTCACAAAACCGGCTTGACTTGCCCTCATAAATTTATTCCAATCGAGATGATTACAAATCTTATCTCATGGAACTTTTCCAACACTTTACCCACAACCGAGGGAAGGGTCAATGGTCTATAATTTCCAGGGTTTTCTTTACTCCCTTTTTTGAATGAGAGAACAATTTTTTCTATCCTGTAGTGTTCTGGTACTCTAACTTTGGACAATAACAACATTAATATCAAAGTGGAAGAATCATAAATCTGATTCTTAGCTTCCCAGAAAGTCCGAGGATAAATACGATCTGGCCCAGGGGAATTTAGATATGTTCACATTTTCAGAGCTAATGACGCCTTGTCTTTGGGAACTTCAATCCTCTCTCGTCTGGTAGCCAGTTTCTCAGTATTGTCCTAGACAACATTTTGTTTTCCCAGTGCGAATCCTGACTAAAGACATTGCTTTCGCGCTTGCCCCATCGCTTCTGACTCCACGCACTACTTAGCACAACTGTCCTTCATTGGCCATATTTTATTCCATTCATTTTTTTAGCCCTCACATATCGATGGAAAGCTTTCGGATTTTCCCTTAATCTATCTGTCAACAAATTCTCTGTCCCCTCCTGGCTCGTCTTCAGTTTCTCTTCAGGTTTTTCCTGTTTAACTTGTAACTCTCAATCTCCATTACTGAGCATTCACATCTCATGGGAACACAAGCCTTCTCAACAAGAGATTCAACTTCATCAGTAATCATGACTCCTGCGCTTGACAACTTCCTCCCCCTCTGACAGGTACATACCTATCAAAGACACACAGAACCTGCTCCTTGAATAAGCTACACATTTCTATTCTGCCCATTCCGTGCCGTTTCTTTGCCAACCTATGAATGCGTAATCTTATCTAATCGCATTGCAATTTTCTTTCCCCCAGCAATAGCGCTTGCACTCCGGTGTATACCTATCCCTATGAAAATCTAAAATAAACATAACTGAATTTTGGTAACTATCACCAAAGTGCTCACCTATTGCCAAATCTAACATCTTGCCGAGTTCATTACCCAGCACTAAATCTAATTTAACCTCTCCCCTTGTTGACCTGTTCAATTACACATTATTTAAGGAATCTATCGCAGATACACTCAACACTATCCCCATCAAGGCTACCCTGACTGAGCTGCTTCGACCGATCGACATGTTGATTAAATTCCCACATGATAATTGCCATTCATTTTTTCATTTGTTATTTATGTCTTTGTTTAATGCCCTCCCCAATGTCATCTTAAAATTTGGAGGCGGATAGACACCGACAAACAGTGACATTTTCTTCTTAGAACTTCTAATTTCCTCCCAAATAGATTCAAACTCATTCTCCATAGAAACTAAATCATCTGTTTGCATCGGTCTGAGGTTGTCCTTCAATTTTTGAGTTACACCACCTTCCTTACCATCCTCTCTGTCCTTCCAAATTGTCTCATACCAGTGATTATATACCTCCCAGTCTTGACTATGCTGTCTCCATGTCTCGTGTATTAAATCGTATTCATTTGTGATGATTTATGCCGTTATATCTCCAACCTTCCAAAAAGTACGAGCATTCAGTTATAGTACTTTTATGGTCGCATTCTTACTCATTGATTAAAAAAAATCTATAATAATATCTTCCACGGTATCCTTGCTTCTTGCTTCTCCTCCCTTGTCCATTTCTGACCTCCATGTTGAGTATACAAGTGCTCAAATATACCTTCCAGGTGAAGCAATACTTTCCCTACACTTCGCACAATCTAGTCTACAGCTCATATTGTGGTCGCCACTACCTTTTGAAACGAATGTTTTGCAGAATGCCAAGTTCTATCGCCAAAAGTGTCCCTGAGCTTTCAGTTCACTGCTCCTTTAGCACAGAATCATGTTTCCTAGCGGACGTCTTTATCTCAGTCTTACTGCAGTGTTCCACAATAGCTTAGCGCATGCTGAATAAGCAGCAGACCATTTTCTGCTTGAGGACCCCACGACCCCCCAGATCAATTTCAGTCATTTTAGAGGCCAGAAGTTTGCCATGTGTTGTCCCCCGACCCACTCACCAGGCCTAGTCACACACTACCTTCGATTAGTCATAAACAGTCTCTGTGAGCAGTTGTTAATGCTCCAAACAGATCATTGTCAATTCCTATGCCCAACTGCTCGTCTCTCTCTTTTGGCTCTATCCCGACATCTCGTTTCCTCCTAATTACTGCGCCCCCACATATCTTCTGCATATAGACCGAAGTTTTCCTGGAAACCATCAGTGCCAAGGATGGGGTCACTGTACCAAAAATGTTAACTTCGATTTCTCTTTTCAGCATCTTTTCGCCTTGCCCCTGAGGAAGCTTGATACTGTGCTTCTGTAATGACCCCCTGCAAATAAGACAGAACTGTTTTCATCCTGAAAGTTTCTCTTGTTGATGAATCCCATTGCAATGTTTGCTACAGGCATCGACTTCGTAGGTCAATGAAAATACAAATCATGTGTTTGGGATTTGTGCCGTAGCTCTGTTCTGGATATGATAAACAAGAGAACAAAATCTCCGTCATGTCAGATGTGAACAGATAGGAATCTGCACAGGAGTTGGAATTAAGTCAATGTTTTTCAGTTGGAGAAAATTCAAACCATTTCTGACTGTTATAGCCTGTGGCTATCAAAGCAAAATATTTCATAACTACAAATGCTTAAAACAGCGTTTTCAAGCTAAAATATCTGAATGATCGTCCTCCAGAGTTACAGTACAGTCGTGTCAGCAAATGGAATAACTGACTGAATCACTTTACTTGTTCAGCGAGCAGACAGTCCTCTTGTGGTAAGATATACGGGCAGAATGCAGGTGGAGGGATGGAAAAGTTCTTAAGCAGTTTGACACAGGGACTGAGGAAGTGTTCGTGGTTTTCAGGATTGGAGTGGGCATATTCCCAATTCTGGCCGAACTTGTATCTTATGTTCCTGTCTGTGACAAGGGAGGAAATTGCAGGTGTTCTGAGCAATGGTTTACTTTTAGCTTTGGGTTTGTAGTGGACTGGACTAACGCAAGATTGGGAGAGATAAACCAGAGAATCACACAGCAGTGAGTCTCACATCAGTTGAAGGGAACCTTTTGGAGCAAACCTTGAAGGAGTGAGGTAACTGCCACTTCACCAGGCACGGTTTCATCAGGGAGAGTCATCACGGTTTCGTTACAGAATTCATACCTAACAGATTGGATTAAATACAATTTATTGGCAAGTGATTTTTTTTAATGAGGGTAGTGAAGTTGATGTTATTTGTGTGGATTCCAACATAACCTTCAACACGACACCACTCTGAAGATTGGTAGGAGGATACAAGTGAAAAGGGATTTTAGGTCCCTTGGCAGTTGGATACAAACTTAAATTGGTGGTGGTAAGAGACACAGGATGGTGATAGAAGGTTGTTTCTTGTGACTGGAACTGGTATTCAATGGTGTAACACAAGGATGAATGCTGGGTCCCATGTCGTTTGTGAATGTGTGAAAAGAATGTAGAACAAGTTAGGAGGAAATGATAAGCAGAGTTGTCGATGATACGAATATTAACAAAGTATTTCATAGTGACGAAGATCCTTTTAGGATGGAGGAGCTCAGAAATGGATTTATCAAATGTCAAATTCAGAGAGGGGATGTTGATACTAACCATGAAAAACATGAGATGATGCACATTCGAAGTAACACGTCAACAAATTACTCAGTGATTGGCAGGACACGAGGAAACCCACAGGAACCGAGAGACTTTGCATGTTGGTCCACATATCCATGAAGGCAGCAGAACATAGTGACAATCACAACTTTATCAGTCAAGCAAAATTTATAAAAGCAGATAAAGTGGTGCCACAAGGAGACAATGTGGTGAAGAAAGTACTTGGCACGCTTTTCGTCATTCGTCAGAAATTCGATTGTCCAAGTTGGAATGTCATGTTGTGGCGATATGGAGCATTGGTGAGATCACATTTAGAATACTGTTTACAATTATGTCAACTTCTAAAGGAAGGATTTTGTGAAAATTGAAACGGTGCACAGATGATTTACAAGGATGTTACGGGGAGCCGAGGGCTTCAAATAAGCATGGAGATGGGGTCAGAAGGGGCTTTTTCGCTGGAATGTTCCAGCCAGTGTGTCACGTTCTCATCGTTTATGAAATCATGAGGGGCATGGATCGACAACTGGCCTCAATCATTTGCACAATATGTTGAAGTTCAAAACTAGAGGGCACAGGTTTTAGGTGACACGCACTGAGACACACTAAATAACGTGTAGAGAGTGACAGAATGATGGTTGATTTCCAACAGGCATTGGTTAAGCTCAGTCTTTGGTTTTAAATATAAGCATTTTCTTCGTGAAAGCAGTTTGGTGGATAAGTCGTGAATGGAACATTAGGGTTACTAAAATTGAGTGATGTACCGATGAATAAGAGAGTGGGTAAAATATTGTCCAATGAACTCTGAAATGGAGAATGCCGTATTTATAAGGAACAATCAATAAAGATCTTTTAAATTAAATGTGATATTGCAGGACTCTGAAATACACACCGAAATGGCTGTGCTGGGATATGAGTCACATTGATTTTTCTGCACAAGCATCAACTGTTTTGGAAGTCAAATTAATATTTTTCATCTGTTCAGCAGTTGCCAAGCCAATATGTATTCCACCATTCCTATGAGACCTGACAAGGTGAGCATGCATTGCCTGATCGAAACATTCCAGTTGATGAAACTCGTTTTTCCTTTGAGAAACAGAATGTAGCAGTTATTAAACGGCAGATTTCTCTTTTCCTTTACCAACTTTATATTCAAACATTCAGTTGCACTGAGAGAATGCTGAATTCTACAACACTTTTTTCCCTCAGATTTACAGACTCTGCAGTTTTCTTTTCTTTAGTGATCTGAATGAACGGATATTTATGGGGAAAAGAATGTTGCAGTTTGTCTCGCATGTGACAGAAGAACCAACTGAGTGGTGACAGGTGCATCTTCATTTTCTAAAGCAGTTGAGTGGGGGTGATGGCGAGTTAAAAGCGTGGATCTTGAAAAGTACACCTGGTAAGGCAGCATCCCCGGAGTAGGAAAATCGATTTTCGAGCATAAGTTCTTCGCTAGGTATTTTCGAAACATTGACATCGCTAGTCCTCAGATGTTGCCTAACCACTGTGCTTTCTAGCGCTATCCTTCCCGCAATCTTCTGCAATCTTCGCCTTCTACTTAGATGGGGGTAGTGTCAGATACTGTTCCTGAGATGGAATGACACGTTCGTAATGATAGTTTGGATATGCAGTTGGAAGCTCATCACTGATGTAAATCATTCTCCACCTTCCAATCTGCCAAGCACATGCAGGTCCTGTGCTTCCTTTGTTGAAATTCTCTAAACACCTGACGCCTGAAAGAAGAAGGCCTCATCTTCCGCTTGGAACCTTGATGCCACATGGGATCACCAGTTTTCTCATTCGCCCTTCGCTCACATTATTCTAGTTTCATGACTCCAACTCAGCATTGCCCTTATGTCCTGCACATCACCTTTCCAACCTACCTGCTCCACCTCCTGTCAGAACTCGTATCTTATTTTCCACCTTTATCTGCTCATCACATTCTCAGCTATCACGCCCCCAAATTCCCAAACCACCCATTTATCTCTCAGTCCTAACGGCCACAAACCTCATTCCTGATGAGGTGTTTATGTCCGAAACTGCAATTCTCTTGCTCCTCGCATGCTGCCTGAGCAACTGTGTTTTCCATCGCCACACTATCGACTCTGAGTTCTGGCATCTGCAGTTCTCACTTTCTCTACGGCGCAGTATTGTGTAAAAGTCACATTATTGGAAAAGTGCAGTTTCTGTGGCTTTCTAAGTTGTTAATTTCATTTGCTCAATCGGCTCTAGATGGAGTATTGAATGTCTTTCTGCAATTATCATTAAAGCAGGGATGTGACAGCACTGGAAACTGCGCAGACCAGATTTACCAGGATATTTTCTGTTCGAAGAGTTTCACTTATGAAGATTGTTTGGACGAACTGCGCTGTCACAAACATGTTCTCTTTTTAAAAAAATAAACGATCTGTACTTTTTCTCAAGGATAATGTGCCTTGTAATTTTTTTTATCAAAGGCATTTTAAATCAGTACAGGCTCCGAATCAGATGAAGTGTAACAGTGACGTAATTCTTCGCTGTGAGGCCTTTCGTTTCCCCATCAACAGCTGAGGCTTGAGGCCAAAGACTTTATGTTTTAGAATTGAACTGCGTAATGGTAAAAGAGTGGTCATTCCGGAATGCAGAATTCCGGTTTTTAGATCCTGCAGCAGTGGGTGCACTAACTAATAACCTTTCTCCTTCTGCCGTTTTATTTTTTACCCGTAAGTTTCTGTTTCATTGTTACTGTGTTTAAGGTGCTTGTTTTTTTTTAGGAATGTTGTCTACTTTCAGAGCAGCATAATTCAGTCTACTTTGGATAGACGAAGTTTTGTGGGTATTCTATATTCTCTTTTTTCTTTTTCAATCCTTCATTTTCTGATTATTTTCTGTAATTAGCTAATTGGGTAATTTTCACTGTACACTTAATGAAAAAGAATACAATGTTACGATTTGGGTTGTCTGCTTAATAACGTTTTGAATGGTTTGGCCTAGCCCATAACAAATTGGAAGATAGTTGATGGATTAAAAGAGCAACCAATATGTGCTTACGTCTTTATTTCGGGTGTTGATTTGGATTGCCATAGACAGTTCTTAGGAAAGCAATGTCTCATTTAGATACAAAGAGTTGTTTGGCTATGGACGATGTAAAGTTGGCAGTTGTACAAAAAACTGATCCAGGCTAGGATTCTGGAATAAGCAGAAGTTCTGGGGTTGTATTTGCGTCTTTCTGTGAGGAAAGAAGAGGTCATTCCCAGCAGTAGCTCAGCATTTAACTCAGCTGGAAAATTCATGAGAATCTGCAGAGATGTTTAAACGTTAATTGAATATGAAGCAGCTTGAGTTAGACGCGAGAGATAAGGAAAAGATACCAGATTTCAAGCAGTTTCAGGTACGATTCGAAGAAGAGAGAGAAATAGAGCAGAGAGAAAGGGAGTCATATTTTGAACTTCAGAAATTGCCAATTATTAAAGGAATTCACATTAAAACGGTGGAGATAAAGGCTGAAAAGAAGATTACTCTGGAAGAGCATATTGTTAAAATGACAAGGATAGCAGATGAAATGGCTGATTGTAATGAACTGATCCATAAAACAAGGATGGGCTTCCAAAATCTTTTTAAGACTGAGGGATAGAAATTGGGCAGAGAAATCCTCACGTGGAAAGGGAAAGTTAAATCTCTGTGGAGATCATGAGGATAACTTATCACAGGGTAAATAGGACAACCTTGAAGGGAACAAGATCTGAGGATTTCATTGCAATAAAGTAGGCCACATGAAATCAGTATTGGAGAACTATGGAAAGCACTGTAAAATCAAATGAAGGAAAACAAAACAAGCCTGGATGTTTTGTTGGCATGGTAATAGAAAGCACAGTGGAGGCTGGAAAGCTGCATCAGAGTGCACAAACAGATCAAAGGTTGGTAAGGGGGAAGTGCCATGTCTGCTTGAAAAATATACCTGCAAAGTTCAAGTTTATTTACCTTGGCCAGGAGTAGCAGATAGAGAGGTTACAATATTAAGGGACACAGGATTGTCTCAGTCTGTGATGCAGAAGGATGGGGAAATATGTACTCCTGAATAACTATGTGTACGGGAATTCATGGTGGGACGAAACATTGCTCAGTTATGTACAGTGAGGCTATAGTGGGCAGAAAAGAGTGGGGAGTTTGTCGTGGGAATTCTGGACAAACTCTCAGCTTCAAGAATACAATTTGTGCTTGCAAAAGATATAGCTGAATCACCGGTCAGCCTGCTGCATACTCCAGTTGAATAGTCAGTCGAGCTGCAGGCAACAGTGGCAATGCAGGACGTTGATAAAGGAATTTTCCCAGATTGTGTCTTTATGCAATCACAGAGTCCCAATCGAAAGCTGGAGAAATCAAAAGGCACGGATTAGGAGGCTGAAATATGTTTACATTCTTTTATGTTAATTAATACTTATTCCCATCTTTTATTGGATGTAGGGAATCTACACAATGCATCAAGATTGCATTTTTTAAATTGTCAAGTAAGTGGGACACAGCAGGGGACAAACGTTAAAAATGCAAATATATTCAGCTCAGCTATGCTCCTGAGTTACAGCAGAAAGATGAAAAATTAAAGCACTTGGATCAGAAGACATATTTTTGGAAGGAGAGTGAATGCATCCCTGTGTGTTATTACTTAGCAAATGATATGTTTAGGAGGACATGGAGACCAAGATATATTCAAACATGTGAGAAATGGGGAGAATGTTTTTTTTTCCCAGTAGGCTACAGAACAGTGGTGCAGCGAGTGCCGCATGTGCCTCAAATTGGATGTGACTTAGGCGTGAGTAAAACGGTGGCTAAAATACAAAGACATTTTTACTGGCCTGGATTGCAGATGAATGTAGTTGAATTTTGCCAGACGTGTCATACATTTCAACTAAACGGAATAGCATGGGAAATAATAAAGCCTGCACCTTTAATACCTGCTGCAGCGTTCAAGGAATCTGTCTTAATTGTCTTGAAGCATTGTGTAGGTTCCCTACATGCAATAAAAGATGGGAATAAGTATTAATTATCATAAATGGATGTATTGACGAGATTTCCAAATGCTGTTCAATTGTGCAATATGACAGCTGAAAGGATCGAGGAAGAATTACGATGTTTTTTAAAAAAAAACTAGATAAAGACTACCTTCAGAGATACAATTAGATCAAGGGTCAAACTTCACATCCAAACTTTCCAGGGAGTATATAGATAGCTGAGGATTAAAACGAATCAAATCTACTGTTTACCATCCAGAATCACAGTCGCATTTGAAAGGCGACGTCAATTATTAAAGACTATGTTGAGGTTTTATGGTTCGGAGTAGCCAGATTATTTCCATAAGGGCGTTGCGTCAGTGCTGTTTATGATCTGAGATATATCGAAAGAATCCACAAAACTAAGACTATGTTAGACCAATTTTGGGCTGAAAGAAAGAGGACCATTAAAATTTCATAACGAAAAATTAATAAGTCAGATTACAGAGACCACGCATTTGGACGGTGTGTCAAATTTTAGAATTGGACTAAATAATGTTGGAGAGTTGTTGAGACAGCACTTAAAAGTATCGCAGCAAATGGTGAAGCAGGAAGTGTATGAGAAACAAAAAAAATCAGAATTTTGGCTCCTGGGAACAATGTATTTATTTAAATTTCATTAATCATTGAAACTTTAAAGCAAGGTTTAGAAGACCTTATCAAATTGAAAGGAAATTGAATGTGGTTAGCTAGTTGGTAGGAACTCCTGGCATGAAGGAATCTCACAGAACGAGTGATGGGAATATGCACTAATGGTATTTTGGCAGAGAATGAACGCAATGGGAGAATGTGTTATTGACTACAACACACTGGGAAGAACCAATTTCAGCGAATTCTGCATTGTACGTTCCTGCTATAAAATTGGACAATGCAATAGTTGTCCAATATTGGTAAAGTTATTCAGTTCTCTTCCAGAAGAAAATCGTAAGAGTTATTACTTTTTCATGCTGAAATAAACTGGGAATTAATAACCTATTTGTAGATGATGTAAATATAGGAGTTGCTGTTCTGATTTTGTAACATCCTTGCAGGCATAACCCTATAAAGTTGGTGCAAGTTTATAAGGAGATGTCACGTATGTTCCAAGATGGCATAACCAAAGTGAGTTTCAATGAATGGATTGCACCCATCATCATGGTGCCAAAGTCAGGTAAGACCCAAAAGTTCTGTGTGGACTATCACAAAGTCAATGTTGTTGGAAAGACTGGTGCATCGACGCATCTGCAGTTGGAGGACTACGTGGAAGAGATTGGAAGAGCAACTTACGTTTCCAATTTGGACTTCCTCAAATGTTACTGACAGTAAACTTTGTCGTAAAGATCAAAGGCAATTTTGTAACGCCAACTGGACTGCAGGAATTTAAAGTAATGCCGTTTGTGCAAAAAAATTCACTCGTATTTCAGAGGTTAACGGACAAGGTAATTGCTGGATACACAACAGTTTGGTGTGTGTGTGTGCCTGGGACATTCAGTCTCTCATGGATTGAATATTTACAGCATTTATCGGGCTTGTTTGATCGAATTCGGAAGTCAAACTGGTTTGTAAACCTAACTGAAAGTATATCTGCCAAAGCCAAAGTCACCATCCTGGGCTATGTCGGTGAACACGGACAAATAGCCCCACGGGATGCGAAAACGAAAGTTACGGGGTATTTTTATACATTGTTGACGAAAAGAGCAATATGACGGTTTACTGGATTGAGTGACTTTTACTGAAAGTTTGTGCTGACTGTTAGAAGTGGGACTGCTCCACTCACCGAATTGAACATAGAACATAGAAAATACAGCGCAGTACAGGCCCTTCGGCCCTCAATGTTGCGCCGACCGAATCCTACCTAACCTACACTAGCCCAATAACTTCCAAATGCCTATCCAATGCCCGCTTAAATGACCATAAAGAAGGAGAGCCCACCACTGCTACTGGCAGGGCATTCCATGAACTCGCAACCCGCTGTGTAAAGAATCTACCCCTAACATCTGTCCTATACCTTCCATCCCTTAATTTAAAGCTGTGTCCCCTTGTAACAGCTGACTCCATTAGTGGTAAAAGGTTCTCAGTGTCTACCCGATCTAAACCCCTAATCATCTTGTACACCTCTATCATATCTCCCCTAAACCTTCTTTTCTCCAATGAGAACAGCCCCAAGTGCCTCAGTCTTTCCTCATGCGATTTTCCTACCATGCCAGGCAACATCCTGGTGAACCTCCTCTGCACTCGCTCCAATGCCTCCACATCCTTCCTATAGTATGGCGACCAAAACTGCACACAATACTCCAGATGAGGCCGCACCAGAGTCTTATACAACTGCAACATGACCTCAGGACTCCGGAACTCAATTCCTCTGCCAATAAAGCCCAGTACACCATATGCCTTCCTCACAGCACTATTTACCTGGGTGGCAACTTTCAGAGATCTGTGTACATGGACACCAAGATCCCTCTGCTCATCCACACTACCAAGTAGCCTACCATTAGCCCAGTAATCCATCTTCTTGTTACTCCTACCAAAGTGAATGACTTCACACTTAGCTACATTGAATTCATTTGCCACCTTTCTGCCCAGCTCTGCAACTTGTCTATATCCCCCTGTAACCTGCCACATCCTTCCTCACTATCCACAACTCCACCGACTTTTGTGTCATCCGCAAACTTACTCACCCAGCTTTCAAGCCCCTCCTCTAGATCATTTATAAAGATAACAAAAAGCAATGGTCCCAAAACAGATCCTTGTGGTACACCGCTAGTAACTGCACTCCAAGATGAACCTATACCATCAACTACTACCCTCTGTCTCCTTCCAGCCAGCCAATTCCTAATCCAAACCTCTAATGCACCCTCAATGCCATACCTCCGTAGTTTTTGCATTAGCCTACCATGGGATACCTTATCGAACGCCTTACTAAAATCCATATACACAACATCTACTGCCTTACCCTCGTCCACCTCCTTAGTCACCTGCTCAAAGAACTCAATAAGGTTTGTGAGGCACGACCTGCCCTTCACAAAACCATGCTGACTATCATTGATCACGTTATTCCTATCCAGATGTTCATAAATCTTATCCCTTACAATTCTCTCTAAGACTTTGCCCACCACAGAAGTCAGACTCACTGGCCTATAGTTACTCGGGCTATCCCTACTCCCCTTCTTGAACAAGGGGACCACATTCGCCATCCTCCAGTCTTCTGGTACTATTCCCGTTGACAATGACAACATAAAAATCCAGGCCAATGGCTCTGCTATCTCCTCCCTAGCTTCCCAGAGGATCCTAGGATAAATGCCATCAGGCCCAGGAGACTTATCTATTTTCATCCTTTCCAGTATTCCCAAAACCTCCTCCCTACATACTTCAATGACATCCATTCTAATCACTTGTGACTCAATATTCACACCAGCAACAGTGTCCTGTTCCTGAGTGAATACTGACGAAAAGTATTGATTTAGTGTCTCTCCAATCTCCTCCGCCTCCACGCACAACTTCCCACTACTATCCTTGACTGGACCGATACCTACCCTAGTCATCCTTTTATTCCTGACATACCTATAGAAAGCCTTTGGATTTTCCCTAATCCTACCAGCTAAGGACTTTTCATGTCCCCTTCTCGCTGCTCTTAGCTCTCTCTTTAGATCCTTCCTGGCTACCTTATAACTCTCAATCGCCCCAACTGAACCTTCACCCCATATCTTTACATATGCCACCTTCTTCCCTTTCGCAAGGGATTCCAATTCCTTATTAAACCACGGCTCCCTCACAAGACCCTTAACTCCATGCCTGATTGGTACATACTTATCAAGGACACTCAGTAGCTGTTCCTTGAACAATCTCCACATATCATTAGTATTCTTCTCTTGAAGCCTGTTTTTCCAATCCACACATCCTAAGTCATGCCTCACCGCATCATAATTTCCCTGCCCCCAGCTATAACTCTTGCCCTGCAGTGCACACTTATCCCTCTCCATCACTAAAGTAAAAGTCACCGAGTTGTGGTCACTGTCCCCGAAGTGCTCACCTACCTCCAAGTCTAACACCTGGCCTGGTTCATTACCTAGAACCAAATCCAGTATAGCCTCACCTCTTGTTGGCCTGTCTACATATTGTGTCAGGAAACCCTCCTGCACACATTGGACAAACACCAACCCATCTAACGAACTCGAGCTATAGCTTTCCCAGTCAATGTCTGGGAAGTAAAAGTCCCCCATAACAACCTCCCTACTACTTTCACTCTTCTCCTAAATCATCCTCGCAATACTATACTCTACTTCTCTCGGACTATTAGGAGGCCTGTAGAAAACACCTAACAGGGTGACCTCACCTTCCTATTTCTAACCTCAGCCCAAACTACCTCAGATGGCAAGTCTTCCTCCATCGTCCTTTCCACCGCTGTAATATTATCCTTGACAAGTAATGCCACACCTCCCCCTCTTTTACCCCCATGTCTGACTCTACTAAAACATTTAAACCCTGGAACCTGCAACAGCCATTCTTGCCCCTGTTCTACCCACGTCTCTGTAATGGCCACAACATCGAAGTCCCAGGTACCAACCCACGCTGCAAGTTCACCTACCTTATTTTTTATACTTCTGGCATTGAAGTATACACACTTCAAGCCACCCTTCTGTTTACAGGCACCCTCCTTCGAGATTGCTGCCTTGTTCATAACCTCCCTACACTCAAGGTCCTGTACCCTAAAGCTACAGTTCTTGCTAAAAACTGGCAAGAAATTTCAGTGAGCACAAGAATTTCAAAAGGTATTTGACAGCCTAAATATTTTGTTCACCATTGCCAAAGTATCAGACACACCTAATTTCACGAAGGTTTTCAATGTGTCTATCGATGCCAGTGATGTGCATGTTTTTCTTCTACTGCCCCTCTAATGTCGACCAGTAAACCAGTTTCATTTGTATTCTGTGTTTATGGGGCTTAATGATCCGACTTGTGTATTTTTTGCAAAGCATAATTAAGTCTACTTGAGACAGCTAAGTTCTGTCGGTATTCTATATTATGTTCATTGTGATTCATTCCTTAGTTTTGTGAATAATTTTCTCTCTGTTTTAAAAACTGTAAGTCAACCTATCTAAATTATTCTAAGTAAATCTTACTATACACTCACCAAAACAAACAGCGACGTTACGCTATGAATTTCCTGCATAAGAATGTTTTGAGTGGTCTGGCCTCGGCAAAACAGGAGTTATTTTTCTTAGAGCAGAGCTGATTGTGAGGAGAAATGATTGACGTGTCCGAAATAATGAGGAGCATGGAATTACAGATTGAAGGAAATATTTGCTCTTGATCGATCACCAGGGTTTGTAGATTTCAGACAAGATGCAGAAAGCTTTGAATAGATCTGTAGGAAAACTTTATCAGTCTGCAGGTGGTAGACTCTGGAACTCACTCTCTATAAAGATTAGTTGGACATTTAACTCTTCATTCTTCTCTGATTCCATTGGCCAAGGAGTTTCAAAACAATGCTCAAAGCCGAGGATTCCCGCGAGCAACAGTGATGCGATCGGTGGCTTTGTAAAGTGAAAAGGTACCCATGACCAAACTGTGCGACAATTCGACTTCCCTCCTGCGATGACGCTGGAACATTGACTCTTATGTTCTCGTGGACATTTAATGAAGACACTCTCATTCCAGCAGATTAAGAACTCATACGTTTTATCGGCTGCAGAGAAATC